>NC_088852.1:3317759-3433397 GCF_904066995.2 Poecilia reticulata | reverse complement strand
TTTTGCACATTTTGAGGTCATACTATACTATGACTTAATTTTGCACATTTTTGAGGTCATACTATACTATGACAATTTTTGCACTTTTTGAGGTCATACTATACTATGACTTTTGCATATTTTGAGGTCATACTATACTATGACTAATTTTTGCATATTTTTGAGGTCATACTATACTATGACTAATTTTGAATTTTTGAGGTCATACTATACTATGAATTTTTTTTTTTTTTTTTTTTGAGGTCATACTATACTATGACTAATTTTTGCACATTTTTTGAGGTCATACTATACTATGACAAATTTTTTGCACATTTTTGAGGTCATATTATACTATGACTCAATTTTGCATATTTTTGAGGTCATACTATACTATGACAATTTTTGCACATTTTTGAGGTCATACTATACTATGACAATTTTTGCACATTTTTGAGGTCATACTATACTATGACTAATTTTTGCACATTTTTGAGGTCATACTATACTATGACTAATTTTTGCACATTTTTGAGGTCATACTATACTATGACTAATTTTTGCATATTTGAGGTCATACTATACTATGACAATTTTTGCACATTTTTGAGGTCATACTATACTATGACAATTTTTGCACATTTTTGAGGTCATACTATACTATGACTAATTTTTGCATATTTTTGAGGTCATACTATACTATGACTAATTTTTGCATATTTTGAGGTCATAATATACTATGACAATTTTGCACATTTTTGAGGTCATACTATACTATGACAATTTTTGCACATTTTTGAGGTCATACTATACTTGACTAATTTTTGCATATTGAGGTCATACTATACTATGACTAATTTTTGCATATTTTTGAGGTCATACTATACTATGACTAATTTTTGCACATTTTTGAGGTCATACTATACTATGACTAATTTTTGCACATTTTTGAGGTCATACTATACTATGACAATTTTGCATATTTTTGAGGTCATACTATACTATGACAATTTTTGCACATTTTTGAGGTCATACTATACTATGACAATTTTTGCACATTTTTGAGGTCATACTATACTATGACTAATTTTTGCACATTTTTGAGGTCATACTATACTATGACTAATTTTTGCATATTTTTGAGGTCATACTATACTATGACAATTTTTGCACATTTTTGAGGTCATACTATACTATGACAATTTTTGCACATTTTTGAGGTCATACTATACTATGACTAATTTTTGCACATTTTTGAGGTCATACTATACTATGACTAATTTTTGCACATTTTTGAGGTCATACTATACTATGACTAATTTTTGCACATTTTTGAGGTCATACTATACTATGACAATTTTTGCACATTTTTGAGGTCATACTATACTATGACTAATTTTTGCACATTTTTGAGGTCATACTATACTATGACAATTTTTGCACATTTTTGAGGTCATACTATACTATGACTAATTTTTGCATATTTTTGAGGTCATACTATACTATGACTAATTTTTGCATATTTTTGAGGTCATACTATACTATGACAATTTTTGCACATTTTTGAGGTCATACTATACTATGACAATTTTTGCACATTTTTGAGGTCATACTATACTATGACTAATTTTTGCATATTTTTGAGGTCATACTATACTATGACTAATTTTTGCATATTTTTGAGGTCATACTATACTATGACAATTTTGCACATTTTTGAGGTCATACTATACTATGACTAATTTTGCATATTTTTGAGGTCATACTATACTATGACTAATTTTTGCATATTTTTGAGGTCATACTATACTATGACAATTTTTGCACATTTTTGAGGTCATACTATACTATGACAATTTTTGCACATTTTTGAGGTCATACTATACTATGACAATTTTTGCACATTTTTGAGGTCATACTATACTATGACAATTTTTGAGTCATACTATACTATGACTAATTTTTGCACATTTTTGAGGTCATACTATACTATGACAATTTTGCACATTTTTGAGGTCATACTATACTATGACTAATTTTTGCATATTTTTGAGGTCATACTATACTATGAATAATTTTTGCACATTTTTGAGGTCATACTATACTATGACAATTTTGCACATTTTTGAGGTCATACTATACTATGAATATTTTTGCACATTTTTGAGGTCATACTATACTATGAATAATTTTTGCACATTTTTGAGGTCATACTATACTATGACAATTTTGCACATTTTTGAGGTCATACTATACTATGACAATTTTTGCACATTTTTGAGGTCGTACTATGCTATGACAATTTTTGCACATTTTTGAGGTCATACTATACTATGACAATTTTGCACATTTTTGAGGTTCTATATTGATTTTTTGCAATTTTTGAGGTCATACTATACTATGACAATTTTTGCACATTTTTGAGGTCATACTATACTATGAATAATTTTTGCACATTTTTGAGGTCATACTATACTATGACAATTTTTGCACATTTTTGAGGTCATACTATACTATGACAATTTTTGCACATTTTTGAGGTCATACTATACTATGACAATTTTTGCACATTTTTGAGGTCATACTATACTATGACAATTTTTGCACATTTTTGAGGTCATACTATACTATGACTAATTTTGCACATTTTTGAGGTCATACTATACTATGACTAATTTTTGCATATTTTTGAGGTCATACTATACTATGACAATTTTTGCACATTTTTGAGGTCATACTATACTATGACAATTTTTGCACATTTTTGAGGTCATACTATACTATGACTAATTTTTGCACATTTTTGAGGTCATACTATACTATGACTAATTTTTGCACATTTTTGAGGTCATACTATACTATGACTAATTTTTGCATATTTTTGAGGTCATACTATACTATGACAATTTTTGCACATTTTTGAGGTCATACTATACTATGACTAATTTTTGCATATTTTTGAGGTCATACTATACTATGACTAATTTTTGCATATTTTTGAGGTCATACTATACTATGACAATTTTTGCACATTTTTGAGGTCATACTATACTATGACAATTTTTGCACATTTTTGAGGTCATACTATACTATGACTAATTTTTGCACATTTTTGAGGTCATACTATACTATGACTAATTTTTGCATATTTTTGAGGTCATACTATACTATGACAATTTTTGCATATTTTTGAGGTCATACTATACTATGACTAATGTTTGCATATTTTTGAGGTCATACTATACTATGACTAATTTTTGCATATTTTTGAGGTCATACTATACTATGACAATTTTTGCACATTTTTGAGGTCATACTATACTATGACAATTTTTGCACATTTTTGAGGTCATACTATACTATGACAATTTTTGCACATTTTTGAGGTCATACTATACTATGACAATTTTTGCACATTTTTGAGGTCATACTATACTATGACAATTTTTGCACATTTTTGAGGTCATACTATACTATGACTAATTTTTGCACATTTTTGAGGTCATACTATACTATGACAATTTTGCACATTTTTGAGGTCATACTATACTATGACTAATTTTTGCATATTTTTGAGGTCATACTATACTATGACAATTTTTGCACATTTTTGAGGTCATACTATACTATGACTAATTTTTGCATATTTTTGAGGTCATACTATACTATGAATAATTTTTGCACATTTTTGAGGTCATACTATACTATGACAATTTTTGCACATTTTTGAGGTCATACTATACTATGACAATTTTTGCACATTTTTGAGGTCATACTATACTATGACTAATTTTTGCACATTTTTGAGGTCATACTATACTATGACTAATTTTTGCATATTTTTGAGGTCATACTATACTATGACAATTTTTGCACATTTTTGAGGTCATACTATACTATGACTAATTTTGCATATTTTTGAGGTCATACTATACTATGACAATTTTTGCACATTTTTGAGGTCATACTATACTATGACAATTTTTGCACATTTTTGAGGTCATACTATACTATGACTAATTTTTGCACATTTTTGAGGTCATACTATACTATGACTAATTTTTGCATATTTTTGAGGTCATACTATACTATGACAATTTTTGCACATTTTTGAGGTCATACTATACTATGACTAATTTTTGCACATTTTTGAGGTCATACTATACTATGACTAATTTTTGCACATTTTTGAGGTCATACTATACTATGACTAATTTTTGCATATTTGAGGTCATACTATACTATGACTAATTTTTCCATATTTTTGAGGTCATACTATACTATGACAATTTTTGCACATTTTTGAGGTCATACTATACTATGACTAATTTTTGCACATTTTTGAGGTCATACTATACTATGACTAATTTTTGCACATTTTTGAGGTCATACTATACTATGACTAATTTTTGCACATTTTTGAGGTCATACTATACTATGACTAATTTTTGCACATTTTTGAGGTCATACTATACTATGACAATTTTTGCACATTTTTGAGGTCATACTATACTATGACTAATTTTTGCACATTTGTGAGGTCATACTATACTATGACTAATTTTTGCATATTTTTGAGGTCATACTATACTATGACAATTTTTGCACATTTTTGAGGTCATACTATACTATGACTAATTTTTGCATATTTTTGAGGTCATACTATACTATGACAATTTTTGCATATTTTTGAGGTCATACTATACTATGACAATTTTTGCACATTTTTGAGGTCATACTATACTATGACTAATGTTTGCATATTTTTGAGGTCATACTATACTATGACTAATTTTTGCATATTTTTGAGGTCATACTATACTATGACAATTTTTGCACATTTTTGAGGTCATACTATACTATGACAATTTTTGCACATTTTTGAGGTCATACTATACTATGACTAATTTTTGCAATTTTTGAGGTCATACTATACTATGACAATTTTTGCACATTTTTGAGGTCATACTATACTATGACTAATTTTGCTTTTTTTTTTTATGACATTTTTGCTTTTGAGGTCATACTATACTATGACTAATTTTTGCATATTTTGAGTCATACTATACTATGACAATTTTTGCACATTTTTGAGGTCATACTATACTATGACAATTTTGCATTTTTGAGGTCATACTATACTTGACTAATTTTGCATATTTTGAGTCATACTATACTATGACAATTTTTGCACATTTTTGAGGTCATACTATACTATGACTAATTTTTGCATATTTTTGAGGTCATACTATACTATGACTAATTTTTGCATATTTTTGAGGTCATACTATACTATGACAATTTTTGCACATTTTTGAGGTCATACTATACTATGACTAATTTTGCATGTTTTTGAGGTCATACTATACTATGACTAATTTTTGCACATTTTTGAGGTCATACTATACTATGACAATTTTTGCACATTTTTGAGGTCATACTATATACTTTGACTAATTTCTGCATATTTTCGACATTTTTGCATATTTTCGACATCATACTATACTATGACTAATTTTTGCACATTTCTGAGGTCATACTATATACTTTGACTAATTTCTGCATATTTTCGACATCATACTATATGACAATTTTTTTTCACATTTTTGAGGTCATACTATACTATGACAATTTTGCACATTTTTGAGGTCATACTATACTATGACTAATTTTTGCATATTTTTGAGGTCATACTATACTATGACAATTTTTGCACATTTTTGAGGTCATACTATACTATGACTAATTTTTGCACATTTTTGAGGTCATACTATACTATGACTAATTTTTGCACAATTTGAGGTCATACTATACTATGACAATTTTGCATATTTTGAGTCATACTATATATGACAATTTTGCATATTTTGAGGTCATACTATACTATGACAAATTTTTGCATATTTTTGAGGTCATACTATACTATGACAATTTTTGCATATTTTTGAGGTCATACTATACTATGACAATTTTTGCACATTTTTGAGGTCATACTATACTATGACAATTTTTGCACATTTTTGAGGTCATACTATACTATGACTAATTTTTGCATATTTTTGAGGTCATACTATACTATGACAATTTTTGCACATTTTTGAGGTCATACTATAGTATGACTAATTTTTGCATATTTATGAGGTCATACTATACTATGACAATTGTTGCACAATTTTGAGGTTATACTATACTATGACAATAGTATAGTATGACGAAAATTCGAAAATTTGTGCATACTTTCGGCATCATACTATAACTATGACAATGTTTTGCAAATTTTTAAGGTCATACTAAACTATGACAAATTTTTGCATATTTTTGAGGTCATACTATACTACTATGACAAATTTTTGCATATTTTCGTCATCATACTATATGACCTTTTTGCACATTTTTCATGTCATACTATACTATGAAAATTTTTGCACATTTTTGAGGTCATACTGACAAATTTTTGCATATTTTTGATGTCATACTATACTATGACTAATTTCTGCACATCTTAAGGTCATGCTATATACTACTATGACAAATGTTTGCATATTTTCGACATCATACTATAACTGACAATTCTTTGCACATTTTTGAGGTCATACTTATAATATGACAAATATTGGCACATTTTGAGGTCGTAGTATATGACTCATTTTTGAACATTTTTGAGGTCATACTATACTCATTTTTGCAGGAGGTTGATTTTAGACTTTTAATCAAATATTGAGACAAATCTATATATTTAACCTGCAGCATTTAATTAAATCGCTAAAAGTTTAATGTAAACTCAACTTCTTCATGATATTTAGAATAGAAGAAAGAAATGAAAGCAAAAAAAGTAACAGTGATTCTTTATTTGGACAAACACACAACACAAAAATACATGAAAATCTGGCATATTTAAAAGTTCATATTTATTTTTAAACTTTCCCTTTGAAGGAAAAAAACATTTTCTATGTTAACTGTAGTAAAGATCATCATCAGTAGCAGCTGGAGAATCTGGATATGATTTGCAGGTTTTATATTTTTCCCTGTTTAATAAGACAGAAAGCAATTTATGCTTCACAACATAGGATATTTCAAAAATTCTAATAAATAAAAAAAAAAATCCCTTACATTATTTCCCTGATCCAACTTTGAATTAAAATCATAAATAGGACAACATTTGGCACTTCTTCATGTTCTTGTCTCCTCTGTTTTACATGTTTAAAAAATGTGAAATTCTTGATTAAACACTGAAACGCAGCCTAACTATTTAACTTTCTGCTTCCTGTGGGCAGATAGGGGAGAAACAAACGTGCAAATCTGTGCTGACGGAGACCTTTTCAGTCTTTTACAAGCATCAACTGAAAAACATGAAGTTTAACGGCTGATTTGGCTTCATCCGTCTCCATCCAGAGAAGATGGCGGCTCCAAAGCAAGGCAGTGGCAGCAGGAAAAGGCCTTCCACCTCTTACTGTCCAAGTCTGCTCAGCCTCCAGCTGCGGCTTGAAAACAGCTGCTGAGGGTTGAACTTAAACCTGACAGGAGAAAAATAAAATTTTTAATGTTGAATGAACAGGGTTTTTTTTAATACTGACTATCGGCTGTAAAAACCAGAATATTACATCTAATATACTATGCAAATAATGTGTAAGTTGACCTAATTTTTTTACATACTATAATGTCTTTAATATTTCCTATGTTGGTCCCAGATTGTGGTATAAGTTGTGAACATTGTGTGAATGACGCAAAAAATTTGAAAAAATTACAAATGCTATACTATGATGCGAAAAACACGCAAAAATGAAAAATGCTATATTATGACGTAAAAAACTTATAAATAGGATGTGAAAAATGTGAAAAAATGACAAATGCTATACTATGACATAAACAATTACATACTATACTATGACTAATTTTTGCATATTTTCGACATCATACTATTAGAAATTTTTGCACATTTTTGAGGTCATAATATACCAGTGTTGTGGTCAAGACCCCCTAACCCGAGACCAAGACAACACCAAGACCAGAGCGTATCGAGACTGAGACAAGAGCAAGACCAGCGGCCCGCGCTAAATGACACGACGGTAAATAACGCTCAACTATAAACGCTGACCAAGGAGCAACAAAGAAGTAACCAAGCACAAGGCGCTCACCGTGACTGTTTTCACCCTTTTTTCCGCTACATGAAGCCAGGTAGCGGGAGCAAAGCATTACAACAACAAAAAAAACAGCTCTCAGTGACATTACAGTCCTATTTTCTAAGTAAAGAGCCGTTCAGAAGAATCGGACTGTTCCTGAATGTCACATCACTATATTGCAGACATTTGGACACAGCGTTGTCCCATATATGAAACAAGTCAGTCAACACCTCCGCACAATAATTAAGTGCAGTGAGTGACAACTTCTTTTCCATCACAAATGCTTATGTGTCTCTGTACAGCTAGCTTTGCTAGCATTACGTCAACGGAGCTTACCTTTCTAAGTGACGAAAAAAGTTAGACGTTGTCCCAACCGTCTGTGAAAGCGAAGCGCTGCTGAGTTAGCCGTCGCCATCAGATTTCTTATGATTTATGCAGCTTTATTCCATTACTGACAATTAGACAGACGTCTTCTGCCGCTCAGAGGAAACCACTGCGCATGTCTCAGAGCCGCGTGCGAGTGAAAGGTGGGGAGCAGGAGGGGGAGTAACAGAAACACGTTGTTGCTTGGATTTTAATCGGTGCGTTTTGCATCCACTGAAGAAAACGATGTTAAATATGTAGGTATGCTGTACGTTTTGTGATATTTTCACAGTTGCGGTCTTGACTGGTCTTGAAATAAAATGCAGAGTCCTCAGCGCCCGAGACCGAGACAAGACCGAGACCAAATGCGGTCGAGTCCGAGACGAGACCGAGACCATCAAATAATGGTCTCGAGACCTACAACACTATGACTCATTTTTGCACATTTTCAACATCATACTATACTATGATGCAAAAAATGTGAAAAAATTACAAATGCTACACTGACGTGAAAAATGCTAAAAAAAATTACACTTGCTATGACGTAAAAAACATAAATATGACACTTGCTATACTAAAATGCGAAAAATGTGAAAAATTACAAATGCTATACTATGACACAAAAAATGCAAAAAAATTACACTTGCTATGAAGTAAGTAACGTATAAATATGACACTTGCTATACTATGACGTGAAAAACGTGCAAAAATGACACGTTTTTTATACGATGACAAAATTTTTTTGGAAAAATTACACTTGACGTAAAAAAACATAAAAATTACCCTTGCTATATTATGATCAAAAGATGTGCAATAATGGCATGCTATAGCATGACATAGCAAAAAATGTGCAAAAGTGACAACTGCTATACTATGAAGTAAAATACAAATAAAATAGACAAATGCTATATTTTGACGCGAAAAATGTGCAAACATTTCACATAGTACAGCATGATTTCAAAAATGATCTCAAATCTGGTGTATATGAAGCACGTAAAACATGCCCAATTCCTCATTTAACCAAAGTCAATAGATTATATGTTTTATAGTCAAAATGCACCTTCGATCATAAACTCCAGGTGTTCGACATGTCTGCCCAGAGCACGACTGCAGCATCATCAGCCGATGGTTCATCTTTTCCAGCACTTCCTGCTCAATGGTTTTTGCGATATTTTTCAGCTGGTAGGGGTCTGCCGTCATGTTATACACTTCCACAAACACCTGCAGAACAGACAATCATGCTAGGCTTCAGATCCAGCCACTAGCAGTCACTAAAGTCAGGGAAGTTCTGAGCTAATTAAAATCCACATCTTGAGGAAAGCTGGGTCTTTTAAATGAAACTGATGATGTACCTCATTGTCATCGAACTCGCAGTACTGCAAGTTGGCAGAGGGGGCGACGGTGCGCACACAGGCATAAGTGTTGTTGTACGAGTCCTCGCACACACAGTCTGGGAAGCACTCCTGCAGAAGAAGAAGAAGAAGATTTCTTTACACGTTCATTCAACAGGTGAACGATATTTTGATCTGGGTTTTCCTCGTACCGACACTCCCGGTCCCAACAGCGGGCAGGCCGGATCCGAAACGTTCCTTCCTTCGCCTTCATACTCCACCAGGATGTCTGTTCTCCAGCTGCTGCTGTTCATCTTCCCTTGCTGCTGAAACAATAAATTAAGTGTCTTGATTTATCATAGTTTCTTTTTTGTTCATTAAAGTTTGTTTTCTGCACCATTCGATTAATTTTATCCTGTCTTATTTCATCTAAGTGTTATAATAATAATGTCAGCCTATACTAGCACATATTATTGTGTATAATTTGACATAAACTTGACATACAGCCTAACTGTATGCACATACCCACTAAGATCTGGCTAAATGTTAAAGTTGCACCAAGCTGAGTATTAGGCCAGAATTGGGAGAAACCATTTAAAGTTGTTGAGCCAAATTTTAAGAATCATCCATAAATGTGGAAAAGTTCAGTATTTAGGCTGTTTCAATGTCGATGTTTGAGATCTTTGTCTCCACGTTTGAACCATCTAGATGTTGATTTCAGGTGCAAGAAGCAAAACAACAGATAGAAAAACAGCCCACAGCATGATGGGTTATGGATAATCTGGAATTAAAAATGGAGATACAATTAATGTTTTACAAATCTTGGCAGCTGTGCAGTCAATCCACTCAGAAAACCTTTAATCACTGAAAGACAAAAATTATCTATTATGCTGATGATGATCTGATTTAAATGAAGTGAGCTCTATGTGCAAATAGTTTAAATAATGTAAGTTATGACAGATTTAGTTTTACAATATTTGGACAAAAAACAAATTATATAAATACTAATAGTATACTATCAGTTAAATAACATGAGTCAGACTCATAAATACTGTTATTTAAATACGTAATGGCGATGATGCAGTATAAAAGCTTTTTTCCGATTCGTGGACATTTGGAATATTATTTACCAAGTAAAGAGGAGAAATGTTTTTACCGCTCTTTAAGATTACATAAACTGAGATTACTCTGCGTTTAAACCATTGATCAATGATTGTTCTTGTGAAATAAATGGATTATGTTCTCTCACCATAATGGGCAGGAAGGACATGCCGTCCATTTGGGTCTTGCTGACGTTGTAGCCGGCGATGTCCAGGATGGTCGGGCCGAGGTCGACGTTCGCCACCGGCATCTGACAGCATGAACACAGAACAGATGGCTGAACCTTCAAAGTTATAATTTTACTATAACACATCTGATAATATGAAAAGTAATTCAATTCAAAAATACTTTACTGATCCCAAAGGGAAAGTAAATAACTCAATAATTTGGGATTCTTCAGAGTTATTGTGGTCAGGAATGATCTCCTGTTTGTGTTACAGCGAATTTGAAGAAGTTGACTCTTAAGGACAAGTGAGATAAAATCCTGATGTGTTTTGCTTTCACACTCCACTGTGTCAAACAAACCAAACCTTGTGAAAAACTTGTTCCCCTCCTCACCTGTGGGGGCGCCACCACAAGAACCACTGAAGAAGATAAGCTCCTTCTTCACCAAATGTAAACAAAAATGGAGTGCCACCAGATTTTAGTGGTTGTAGTATTTCTGTTTTGTCTTTAGCCAAAGACCACAAGACATTTCTTGCATCAGCGCTAGACTCATGAGTTTGTTTTGGTTGTTTATACCCAGAATGCTTTAGTTCACTTCCTGCTTTTGGAGCGGTCTCCGGTCCACTTTGCATTCACATATGAATTTGAATTCAAATCGTGCCAACCGAACTGAGACGAAGGTTTTTATGTGAACCAGAGCTGGCCGTTTTGGTCGATTCCGTATGCAACAGTATAAAAACTGAGACGGTGTGAATGTTTGTACCTGGCTGGTCTGGTTGGGTTTGATGTTTGGTCCTCTGACCATGAGAGGAACCCTGATGTCGAACTCATAGAGCTGCCGTTTGTCCAGCGGCAGAGAGAACTGACCTGAATCAGAGCAAAACGCTGTAATTCATCACATCACCTAAAGAGAACTGGCAGAGATCAACATCCTCACTCACCTGTATGGTAGCCATTATCAGAGGTAAAGAAGATGTAGGTGTTCTCTAGTTCACCTCTGACCTCCAACTTCTTCACGATTTTCTCCACCAGATCATCCACTGACAGTAAAGTTCTCCATCTAGAGCAACAAAAACAGATGTTTGATCAGCAACAGAAGAAGCAGATATAAAGGTTAGAGAAAAAAATAAAACCACAAACCGCTTCCTGAAGGCGTCATCGAGGAACTTGACGGAGGAGTTGGACATGGGAGTTTTAGCCTGACGGATCAACCAATGTTTGTCCTAAAATCACCAAATGAAGTCGGATTAATAAGGTTTTTAAATGAATGTAGCTGTTTTAACTGTCCTAAAATAGAGATGGATTGAGTAGAGAAAGAAATATGAGAGAAAGAGGGTTTACCAAACTATTGGGTGGAAATCAGTTTTCAATAACAGTAGAGCTGAACAATAAATCAATAACAATATATATTGTGATAGAAACATGATCAATATCAATAGATACTGATCAATACGTCTGATAGAATATTCAGAACATATTCACTGACGTCTGATCCAGAAAGAAAGGCTAAGCTAGGTTGGTGGAATCAACTAAGTCAGTGGTCCCCAAACCCCGGTCCGTGGACCGGTACCGGTCCGTGGACCAATTGGTACCGGGCCGCGCAAGAAATAGTGAAATATTTCCGTTTTATGTATTATTTGAGACTGGAGGATCTTTTATTTTGAAAACACCAACACCGCCAACACTGAGGCCACAAGCAGCAAAATGAGTAAGAAACAGATCAGATGTCTTAAAGTTTCTTTGCAAAGGGGAAAAGGCCCAGAGAAGAGACAGGAGAATGGATTTATCCCGGAATGGTAGGTGAGTCCCACATTACAACCCCGCTCTGTGTAACATGTGGCGACCGGCTGCTAATGAGGCAATGAAGCTTCAAACTGCTTCGCCACGTAGAGACCAAGCAGGCTGTGGATATAAGCAACACTTCGGGTGTCATCGTCTCCCATCACTCCCAGATGGGACCGTCTCGTTGCAGAGAAACTAGCTCAGGGCTCCCGTTAGTCAGTATCATGAGTTAAAATTTTCACCAAAGTAAAATGTTCATTTTTGTGGCATATCTGTATCTTATTTTGAAGGGATATGCAAACGTTACCATAGCGACCAGAGTCAGAGCGTTTGGGCAGTGGTCGAGAGGAGATGAGTAGAGCTTGTGAGTCTTAAGTCTGGTTTAGACGGAAAGATTTAAGAATTGTCGGCCGATTCTCCAAACCTCTGTGACCACAGAGCTGATAAAAGTCCAACAGGTTCGATCAGTTTGTGTGTCCAAGGCAGGAGCAACACGAACCGATTCCAGTCACAAACATCCCGATTCCAGAGGATAATCCAGTAAAACCCCCAACATAACGGGAATTTAGAATAACCAAACACGGATGACGATGTAGAAGCAATAGTGATAGTTTGTGGAGTCATTTTAAGAGATAAAAGACGTAACAAAAAGAAAAGGCGGTGGATAAAAAACGACGGGAGCAGCTGCTCTATTTGCTGCACTATGATTTGGAGGTGACTGTTTTTTTTCATAGTTAACATTTTTAACTGAATAAACATAATAATGACCTTTAAATTTAATAACAAACACTTCCGCATATCGTCTTCGATATCCACGGACTCTCAGTTGATGTCAGCGGTTTGGGATTCCCCTCTGTTCTTACGTCACCGCGCTTTCTGATTGGCTACCTGTCACATTCAGCAGGTCGTATTCTTGTTCCCAGACAAGAAAAACCCCACAGGTTGCGATAAAAACTCTAAGACAACCCAAATTGGGTATATTCAGGATTTAGCGGGAACACCAACACCACCTCAAACACCCCCCCCCCCACCGGGACGCAGCTAAATTTTCCTAGTCTTGACCGGTCCGCGGTAATAAAAAGGTTGGGGACCACTGAACTAAGTCACTCGCTCTTTGGTTGCCTAGCAACAACCTGCTGGGTAATGAGCAGTTTCAAGTTCCCTACCCCACCCAACTTTGGTTACCTAGCAACATCCTACTGAGAAACAGTTTCAAGTTTCCCCACTTTGCCTCATAACTGCTTAAAAATAAACAAAATGGTGTTTAGTTAAAACTTTGGATAAAACAGGAAACCAAACAAAAAACTGATAAATAATTAGATACTGACAGTTATTGATATTGACTGATATGAAACATTATAACTTTTTCAGCTTGTATTGGCCTGGAAACTCAGTTTCTCTGGGGTAACCTGTTGGTTTTTGCCTGTAATTTTTTATGCGACAGTAAAAAGGGAAAGGTTTATCCAGATTTAACATCATAGTCAAAATAAAAGTGAGAGACATTTTAGAAATGTTTGAATCCATCTGGTTCCTGCTGCATATTAAAAACGTGTCCCACCTTCCCGTGGACGTTAAAGTTGGGGTCTCTGGGAGCCTTGGTGTTGTTGAAGCGGTCCTTGTACTGAGGAGCCGCCGTCCATGGGGAGTGTGGCGCCGGCGTGGAAACCATCATGAAGAACGGCTGGTAACTGGATTTATACTGGAGGAAGTCCAGAGACCTGTTAGCCTGGGAGAGAAACAAAAACAAATTTGATCAAAACATTTCCCTTGTGTCTCTAATTGCACCTTTGACACTTAAACGAAGTCTCACCAGCACATCGGTCAGGTAATCTCTGCTGTAGTCCGCTCCATGTTTCTGAGTCTTCCCATTCACTGACAGAGCGTAGTTGTAGTATTTAGAGTTTTTCTCCTGGAAAACAAAAGTTATCCATTAATTCACTTTGAGAATCTCTGGTTGGTTCAGGGATAAAAACACAAATCAATCTGGCAATTCTTTCTTAAATACTGTTTTTTCAACAAAAAATATCGGTAACACTTTATTTGATGGGGGGTGAATAAGACTGACATGAGACTGTCATAAACATGACACAACTCCTGTCATGAACATGAATAAGCCTTCATGAATATTTATGACTGTTGTCAAAAAGCGTCATTCGGTAAATTATGACACTTCTAATACAAAGTTGACATTATTCAAAATGTCTTTGTTATGACAACTTGACATTAACCAGGAAATCATTACTGATATAAATTTGTTATAAAAGTATTACTGATTGCACTTTAAAATTTAGGTAACTTTATGTTATTAAAGGTAAAGTTTAAGCAGTAATGATTTCCTGGTTAATGTCAAGTTGTCCTAACAAGACATTTTGAATAACGTCAACTTTGTATTAAAAGTGTCATAATTTACCGAATGACGCTTTTTGACAACAGTCATAAATATTCATGAAAGCTTATTCATGTTCATGACAGGTGTTATGTCATGTTTATGACAGTGTCATGTCAGTCTTATTCACCCCCCTTCAAATAAAGTGTTACCAAAATATCTTTACAAGTTTAGTTTTAAAGGTTCATTTTAATGGTCCAAAATACAGAAATTATGCTGGATGTTATGCTAAATCAGAAGTCATGGTAAACTTGCTAGCATAATTTTGTTGTATGCTAAAACAAAACTAGTTGGTCTCAGAATTATGCTAAACAGAAATTCATATTTAGCCTAACTTACATTTTAACATAAATTCTGTTTTAGCATCTTGCTAAAATGTGATAGTAAAACACACGTTATGATAAACTTGCTAGCATAACTTGTGTTTTAGCTTAAATTCTATTTTTGTGTAAATTTTGTTTTAGCGTGATATGTTTTATGGCAAATCTGAATTTATGATAAACTAGCTAGCATAACTTTCGTCTTAGCATTATGCTAAAACAGAAATTCAGTTTTAGTATTATGCTAAAATGGAAGTGATGCTAAAACAGAATTTATGTTAAAATACAAAATACACTTTAGCACAACATCCTATAGCATAATTTCCATTTTTGCATGAAATCTGTTTTAGCAAAATTCTGTTTCAAGTTAAATTTGAATTTATGATAAATCTGCTAGTATAGCATCCATTTTATCATAAATGCATTGTTGCATTATGGCATTTGCTGACCATTATGGGCCACAATAGTCCACTAAACAAAACACCTTTTTGCAGATATAAGGAAAATATTTGGTAGCGGTAATTCATAAGATGGACCTTAAACTTCCAGTCAATCTTGTGAAGGTTAAATAATAATCCATATATCCATTAATCTTCTCCACTTTGTTGTGGTAATTATTTCTGTAAAGATCAAACAAACTCACGTTTGACGTTAGGGTTGAATCGTTAAACTTAACATGAACTTTAAAAGCTAAAATGTCTTACCAGTGCCACCCAGTAGCTCCAGCCTGGAGGAACATGCTCCAATCCACCAGCGTCAGAATGTCCATACTGGAAGTCATAAACAACCTAGATATTTTTAATAATCTCAATATAAGACAGAGAGCATTTTAATAAAGAAGCAAAGAAGACGGCAGATGGAAAAATGCGTATTACCCCAGATTAAAATGTTGTAAAAGTAGAAATGAACCATTCTTCTGTCGTTATTTAATAATCAGATCTTACTTAAAGTTACATTTTTAATAAGCACATGTAAACACGATGTTGTTTCTCCAGTGAAAGCATTGGTTATAGCCAGGGGTGAAAGTAGTTTTAAATTCTTGGGGGTACTAGCTCTTGAATTGCTACAAAATAAAGCTGTATTTCCTTCAGCCCATGGCTGCAATGTTGACACCTTGAGAAGCTATGAGACCTAAATCCTGAACATGATGGCATGGAGAGCACCCCAGTTTTCCATGTCTGGCATATAACTATTTATTTTAGCTTTTAAACTGGTTCTATTGACCCTGTGTCCAGACAGAGGGATAATCAGTAGCCCAGCATCATGACCTGTTTGTTCTGAAGATCCTGCAGCTTCCACTTCTCTTCCTAACATGGCGCCTCCTCACCCTGACTCTCATACTGACAGGAGGAACCACAGAGCTCTGTTAGGTTAAAGCTCATCTTCTGAAGTTGGGATGTTTTTCCTCCAACAGGTTCCAGAGGAATCACCTCAAACCAGATGTTGAACTGGATTTTATTTCAATGTCATTTGTGAATGTTAGAGACTCATTTTCAAAAGTGGAGCTATAAAGATTGAAAAAGGTTATCATTTTGGAGAAAATCTCATCAACATCAATATTTTCACTAAGAAGCAAAATAGATAGTTTGATAGAGGAAAAGCCTCTCAGACTCTGAGCTCGACAGCACCAAACTATTTTTTTATATTAGACAATTTAATTTCACATAATTATCACGGTAGAAGCCATTTGTTTGTTAAATACTTAATGAAACACATTTACCGTGTTTGATGTTTGTTGTAAATGACGTATAGTCACAAAGATAGTTAGTCCAAGTTTGTCGTTTATTGAACGTTCAGAAACTACAGCGGCTGTGATGAGCCAATGCAAAAGTAAAAAAAGGTAAAACAACCAGAACAGGTGATCAACTCTAAACCAGTCTCACCTTTTTACTCTCCGTCTCTGTCATTTAAGCACAACCGTTGCTATGGCAACCTCCTGCACTCCACAAGCCGACCAGAGACTATGTTAAAAACATAGCATTCAGTCCGTTACGATATTAGGTTTGCAGGCTTGATATTTATTTTGCAATCATTAATAAGCCTCCATGAACACAGCGGTGGTTGATTAGTTAATTTTAAACTCCTGCTCTGCTCGTTATTTTGATAAAGGAATAAAGGAACCGAAACGCACAGAATTGCACAACACCTTGTTGAAACAATAATCACTGAGATTATTATTGTTGTTGGGTCATTAATTTGAACACGTTTTTTGATTTGTTGTTGTTCATTAATAAAGTTACGAATGTTTTGATAAGGAGCCAGAGGACGTGCTGCTCTCAGTGTCCTGGCGACGTTCAGTTTGTCACTTAATGCTGAGATCGACTCCAAACCTTAAGCGATCGACATGTTGCACCGCTGCTCTAACAAAGCACAAACAGTTCAGAAACAATACGAAATGGGAAAAAAAGCTATTTCTTAACTGATTAGGTCGTGTTTTAGTTTGTTCTTGAAAAACTAATCAGTCACAACTGATTAGTGGGTGAACTCACGGCTGCACAGTGAACCCATTGATTCTTTACAGCAGACAGCCGCTCCTCTCTTGAGGGTACTGGCACCCCCGCTAAATCTTCTAGGGGTACGCAGTACCCGACCGTACCCGCCGACTTTCACCCCTGGTTATAGCAGAAGTGGAGGCTCATGTTTCTGACCTGGTTGAGGTATTTCCCTGCGAAGAAGGTTTGGTATCCTCCGAAGCTCTTCAGCAAAGCGGGGAAAGTCTGCGGCTCCTGGCTCTTCTGCCAGGCCGAGCTGCTGCAGTTCCCCTCCAGCGTGTTGTTGATGACATGGTGGTTATGGGGGTATTTCCCCGTCAGGATGCTGGCTCGACTCGGGCAGCAGAGAGGACTGGCGACAAACTGAGAAACACAAGCAAAATGGACAAAATAAGCTAAAATGTTACATATATCATTAGTATGGAAGTGCAGAGCTGCCACCTAAACAACGGTTTAGTTTATCTTTTTTATTTTGAACAAACTTTCTGGCATCAATTTAACGCCATATTCTCAACTCAACTGGGAAAACAATTTTGCACTTTGAGCACAAATTTGCTTCGTTTCTCTTTTGTTTCTGTTTGACATGTAAAGTATTCTGTAAACTTCTATAAAATATCTAATCTCTGTTCAAGGTTTTGACAAAATAATTCAAATTAAAAAAAAACAGAATCAGTATTAGCGAGCCTTGTCCTGTTTTAAAATAATGATAGATAATCTTAGATAAAATCTTATAACAATATAATCTTCTTTCCTCTGTGATCCTTATAATTTTAGGTAACATCATCAGTATATCGTGCTGCCATTAGATCCAAATAACATTTATGTACTTAATTATCACAGATCTGAAAGTAAAAGATCTGCAGACGTTCACATTAAAGCACAGCTCTGATTTTGTGGTTGCAGCTTTACTCTTCCTCATTATAAGACGCCTGAGGTGGTGATACTTACGGCGTTTGTGAAGGTTATCCCAGCATCACCAATTAGTTTCTTAGTCTTGGTCAACGGCTTCTAAAAGACAACAAAGTGGTTTTGTTACACCACAACTTGTAGAAAGAAACTAAGAACTTCGTAAAAATCCCTTTAAAGACATAAAGCAGAGGCTAAACCTTAAGGTTTCAACTCTAAAGTACAAATTTCTGCTTCATGTTGCAACCTTAAACTGAGACAACTTGACAGTCCAGTCCAGTTCTTAACTGGTTTTAATCTTACCTAAAGAAAAGTGACTTCTTTGTGTCAATAGGTAACTTTTCATATGTGGGGTCCCCCAAGGTTCAATCCTGAGACTCCTCCTATTTGATATCTACACTAGCTCAGGTTATAGCAAAAAATAATATTTGTTACCATAACTACGCAGATGACACACAGCTCTACGTTATGATGCCACCAGGTGATTCTGAACTCACTCAAGCAATGAATAATTCTTTCACTGCTTTCTACTCAGCTGAATAGAAACAAAACTGAAGTTTTAGGTCTTCGGACCTAAAGAGGAATGATCTAGAGTCGGAACGCAGGTTCAGTTATTACAGCTAGAAACTAGAAATCAGGCCTGAAATATGGGTCTAAGCCTTCAGATGCATAAAGACAGTTACAAAATCAGTCTTCCATCACCTGAAGAACATTTTCAAAATTAAAAAACTAATATTCCAGAAAGATCTAAAGAAACTAATACATGTGTTTATCTTGAGCGCCAAAAATAGACGTTAAAATACTTCTGTAAGTTTATAAATCTGTCAATAGCTCAGCACCAAAATACATAAAAGATTTGCTGTTGCTGTTTTAGTCTTCTCGTTCCGTTTTGTGTCCCCAGAACCAGAACCAAACATTCAGTTATTATCCTCCATTAATCTGGAACAAACTTCCACTAAACATCCGAAGCACTGCGTTCTTTAAATTCAGGCTAAAAACTCATTTTATTAAAGCTGCCTCTCATTGACTGGAACTGAAAAAACATATTTTATTTTTATTTGATAATCATTATTCTTAATGATCGAATTGGTCAAAACGTAATGTTAGTTGCTTGCTTCATAATTGATTACTGTTTTAAACCACTTTGCCTTGTTGCTGAAATATGCCACACAGATAAACTTTAAAACGTTTTCCTTCACATCATTGTCCTCCCCAAACCCGTAATTTGACCTAAAATGATGGGATAAAGCTTTAGTGAAGATCCTGCTGACTCTATTAAGATTCCTAAATGATGGCTTCAGCCAGGAATGTGAGCCGTCAGCTTTAGACTGAACTAACAATTATATTCAGACGTAATTAACATTTTTACCACAATTAACTCAAATATGAAGCTGTTAACTATTAGTAGTGATAACATGTACCGACCAAGCCGCCCATAGCGATGTCCAGGTCGTCAGTGAGGATTAAAACGATGTTTGGTCTCCGGTTGGTTTGTCCAAACAACCCGTAGCTTTGCTCGCTCCAAAGAGTGACGCAGATTAGCAAACAACTCAAAAAGCTCCTCAAACAGTAGCGATTAAACTCCATTTTCTGAATCCAGGTGGAAAATACCGAAGCTAGCAGTTCGTAGAGTCAAAGTCGCGGTTTAAAAATAAGGAAAAGATGGTGTTCAGAGAATAAAACTAACTGCTCGGCGCTACACTGACAGACAACGGTTTCCAGTATATGGGTCACGTGCTACCGCTCAGATACGGAAGTTTCAATCAGCTGACTGCCGCGTTCGTCAGTTTCGACGCCATATTGTGTGTGGCAAGTTGTGGAAAACGCAAAAACGAAAGTCTTAATTATTGTTTTAAGGCTTTTAACATTAGCTGCGAGGGGTGTAGTGATACTACAGATGGTTAGAGTATCCAATATTGTACACACATATTTTTACTCAAGTAAAAGTAAAAAGCAGCCATCCAAGAAATTACTCAAGTAAGAATAAAAATGTATTTGGTAAACTATCTACTCAAATACTAACCGATCAAATTAGCAATCCATGGAGTGAGGAAAAAATATAGTAACATGTCCTACATCACACCTTCAGCAACTACTGCTAATCCATCTCTATAGCTTTTGCTGTTTCTCTCTGAATGTCTCTGTGGCCATATGGTTAGAAAGCATTAATGTAGCGTTCATTTCAACTCATCTGTGATTTGGTGTTGTACTTCAAGTACTATTTGAGTTTTTGGGATGCAAATAAACTGTTATGTTGCCACAATTACGCATAACAACTGTCTGAAAGAATAAAGTACAAGGAAACTCCTTCTAGATGCCCAGCATCCAAAACCAGAGGGAATAATTGTCCAACCATGCAACATCTCTATCAAAAATTCATGAAGAAGTCTACAAAAAGAATAAATCACAGCTAATAGCTAATAGTGATAATAGTTTATCACCATTATGTAGTGATACATAAGCATCAAAATGATAAGAAATAAAATATTTCACCCTACTTGTATTGAATCTGTTTAATGTATGTTTCACAAATATTAAACTTTTTAACCATATGCTAATATTTCAGGCGCACCTGTATTGTTATTGTTATTTTTGCTCAGAATCGATGAGTTTGGATCCGCCTCTCCAGCTGTTGTGCGCCCCCCCACCCCGACTGCTTATTTCAGGGGAGCCGAATTTCGCACAACACCTGCCGCGATGGATCCGTTGGACGGGTTCGGTTCTCCCCGACGGGAAGAGGCTGCGGCAGACAGCCGATCCGGCTGGACCCGCTTCTTCTCCTGGCTGGAGTGCGTGTGTGTAGTTACCTTCGATCTGGAGCTCGGACAAGCCATTGAGGTGCGCTAGCTTAGCATCGCTAACACCAATTTTCGTTTGAATAAGGTACCACTGTAAATCTAAGCAGTCTAGTAGAAATAACTACTTTGTAAGATAAAAATATTTAAACATGAAAAAAAGCCTAATGTCTAATTCTTAATTCGGCGTGTTTAGTAACTGAAATATCTATTTGTTTTTGAAATTACTTAGTCACATTTTTCTCATAAATACTTTTGTAGAAATGAAGACTAGTTAAATTAATAGAATTTTAAATGGAGTCTGGTATTCATTCATTCTTTCCGCTTGCAGCTAGTTTATCCGCAGGATGTCAAACTCACAGAGAAAGAGGTGATTTATTATTATCATTAATTGTATTTTTTTATCCAAATAAATCTGATATGCAATTAAATCATTTCATCTGACTTATGGTGCTGTTTTGGTTTATTGTCAGAAAACCAGCATCTGTTACCTGTCCTTTCCTGACTCCTACTCAGGTAAAAAAAAACATTTATTACATTTCGTTGTTCTGAGGAGGTGAAGTTCAAAGGTCAAACGATGTAAATCTGATTTTCCTCAGGATGCCTTGGGGACACTCAGTTCACCTTCAGGTTACGCCAATCAGTTGGGCGTCAAAGTTTCAGAGACGACGTCTACAACAGAGACGCCCCGGCCACGCTGCAGGTGAGCTTACCTGAGACATCTGGATTCAGGTGTGTCCCACAGAGAGCAGGTAAAACAGGTGTGATGTCTCCTCAGAGGGAAACGGCACATTTTTTCGGCTACGTCTACTTCCGTCAGGTGAAGGATGTGTCTGTGAAGAGAGGCTATTTTCAGAAGGTAACTCACCTGTTCTCCATTACTTGACGTTTAGTTGGATGAGGTCACCTGATGGTTTTTATCATGACGTTACCTTTCAGTCGCTAGTCTTGGTGTCCAGGTTGCCCTACACACACCTGTTTCATTCGGTGCTGCAGATCATCGCACCAGAGTTCTTCGAGAAGCTGGAACCGTTCCTGGAAGCAGGTGATGATGCTTGTCTGAGTTTCTGAAATTCAAAAGGCGAAAATTTTTACTTTTGGAACTCAGAAATTTCCAAGTTTTTTCCCCTAGAGATTAATCTCAACATTTTAGTTTTTTTCTAGCAAATTTACAACTTTAACCTCAGAAATGTCTTTTTTTTTCTTTTAGGAAATTTGTGAGATTATTTTTAAAATTTTTGATTTTTTTTATAGCAATTTTTTTTACTTTTCAAGGTCATACATTTCTTAACTTTTTCTAGAAAATGTCTGAGACGAATCTCAAAAGTGTTTAGTTTAGCATATATATAAATTTACGCCTTTTCTTCTAATACAGGGTTGTATATTGACTCCTCTGTGCCTGTATCATTAAAACAAGCCAGTTTGACTCATCCAAACTCTGTTCATCTTGAAGTTTGCAATGAGATTGACCAGTGGCCCAACCCCTCACCTGGACAGACGCTCAACCTGCCCATCGTGGGCATTGTCTTACAGGTCAGCAGAGGTAAACACAGGTAAACGGAGAGACGTGGGGAAAATCACCTTTTCTGTTGTTTTTCTCTGTTTCAGGTTAGAATTCCTTCAAAAACAGACAAACCGGGAGGAAGTCCCGTCAGACAGATAACTAACGAGGTCAGATCCGTTCTCCCTCCTCCTTCCTGTCCCTCAGCTTCTGTTGTCATAGTAACAGCTTGTCCTTCTAGAGCCCACTGCCAGCTCCAACTCTCCTTCCAACCATCCACGAACTGGACCTCTTTAAGTTAGTGCTGCCCCCTGCCGTTGTTATGAACTGGACCACTGATTGGTCCCAGCGGTAGCCGTCTCTCACCCCCCCTCGCCCCCTTTCTCCATCCTCCTCAGGTGTTTCCAGTCGGTTCTGATCCACCTGCAGATGCTGTGGGAGCTGATGCTGCTCGGCGAGCCGCTGGTCGTCATGGCGCCGTCTCCGACCGTCTGCTCAGAAACAATACTGGCCCTGGTCAGGTAGCTACTAAAAGAGCCTGCCGGCCAATCAGCAGGGAGTGTTGGTGTTGTCATGGTAACGTGAACGTTTCCGTCCCTCTCAGCTCCATAAGCCCTCTGAAGTTCTGCTGTGACTTTCGGCCGTATTTCACCATCCATGACAGCGAGTTCAGAGAGTACACGACCCGGACGCAGGCGCCGTGAGTCTGTGGCCCCCAAAACGCCACGACCGATCACACTTTACAAAACAACAAACGCTTAATTTTAAATGTTTAACATTTTAAATATTTTAAATCAAATTTTTAATTTGAAACGTTCAAAATTCACGCAAGTTTAAAATTTTTATTGTTTTATTATTTATAAACTATTTATTTTTACTTTTTAAATAAAGTTTATTAGTAAATTTTATAAATAATTATAGTTTATTTTATAAAGATGAGGCTGAACATGACGTTTTGAGGCCCTCTTGTGGCAGGGAGGTCAATCTGCACCTACATGTGAAAATATCAGAACAATCTGCTTGACTTTACATAACTATTTTTATTAATAATTTGGAAGAAAAATATGCTTAATAGGAGATTTATTTATTATTTATTTAAGCCTGATGAAAGCTAGAACTTCCACTAGAGGAGTTCTGGGTAGAGTACATTTAAAAAAAAAAGTTTTTATTTTTATTTTCTTAAATCTTAAAAGCAACATGTTTATGTTTTTAGCTTAATTTCTTCTCTAAACATGTTGGTCTTTCATTAAATGGTCTTTGTTAGAGTCCGTATACACAGGTTAAAGATTAATCAATTACCATCATTTCAATAATCAATTAATCACAATTAATCCGATTAATCGCTTCAGCTGCCAGTGCGATTGTTCCACGTACCTCTCGTTTCTCTCTCTGCTTCAGTCCAAATGTGGTTCTGGGGGTCACCAACCCGTTCTTCATCAAGACTTTTCAGAACTGGCCTCACATCGTTCGACTGGGAGAGATCAAGATGGCCGGTAGACTTCGCTCTCATTGTATCGGTTTGTCTCTTTGCAGATCAAACCTTATTAGATTTGGGTGTCTGCGTTTTTCTAGGTGATCTTCCGAAGCAGGTGAAGGTGAAGAAGTTGTCCAAACTAAAAACTCTTGACACCAAACCAGGTAACTTAGCCTGACTCGTCTTTTTGCTTTAGTTCACGCCTGCAGCTTGCTGGTGTTTGAATGTTTGTGTGCAGGGATTTACACAGCCTACAAAACGTTTCTTCACAAAGACAAGATCCTTATCAAGAGGCTTTTGAAGGTGAGCACAGGTCCATGTTGTCTGATGATTTAAGAACCAGCAGCTTACAGGGAATCCTCTTGTTTTGTTGCAGGGAATCCAGAGGAAAAGGCCGTCAGAGGCTCAGAGCGCCATCTTGAGGCGACACCTGCTTGAACTGACACAGAGCTTCATCATTCCTCTGGTGAGGAATCGGTGCAGAAGCAGGTGATTCTGCAGGTGAAAGTGTCAGTAAACCCTCCGTCTTGTCTGACAGGAGCGGTACATGGCGAGCCTGATGCCTCTGCAGAGATCGGTCACACCCTGGAAGGTACGGCTGTCATCACAGCAGATCTCTAGCGGCCATAAAACAACCACTTGGTGTTTGTGCTCAGACTCCTCCACAGGTTCGTCCCTTCAGTCAGGACGAGTTCATTTCCACTCTGGACCACACCGGCCCTCAGCTCACCTCCATGCTCAGAGGGGACTGGATGGGTCTGTACAGGTGAGTCGCACATGTAGCAGCAGGTTGTCGACTGCTGTGGTGCATCCAAAACTTATTGTTGTAAATATCCTCTAATTAAGAATGTTCTTAAAACTAATGCAAAGCATCATGGGATTTGACCTCAGAGCAGGTCAAATCCCATGACCTGCTCATGGGATTCCACGCATTGCTCCCCTTTCATTTGTTATGAAAAGGGGTTAGCAGCATTGATGTTAAAATAGCAGCATTGATGTTAAAATAGATAAAAATGCAGAGATGGGAAGTTTTTGCTGTTTCAGACATCATCCTGCCACGACCGTGTTTGACTATCAATATGGCGTTCTTTTGCTGTTTTCACACCAGATACGCCTAATTTAAATTAAATATCGTTTTCTTCCGCTCAGGAAGTTCTTCAGGTCCCCGAACTTTGACGGCTGGTACCGCCAGCGCCACAGAGAGATGACGCAGAAGCTGGAGAGCCTCCATCTGGAGACGATCTGCGACGCAGTGAGTGTCTTTCCTCACCTCCGGCGTTTGAATATTTCAAACGAGTTTCCACCTTTTAACGGTGACGCTGGGTTTTGTGCAGGACCTTCTGGGCTGGATCAAAGACAAGTCAGAGGTGGAGATCGTGGACCTGATCCTGAAGCTCAGAGAAAAGCTGGTAATGAGATTTAAAATGAGAAGAAGGTTCTGGAAATTAATCAGAATGGGTTCGTAACTGCCTGTTTCTTCCAGATCAAAGCTCGCCGGCAGCAGCTGCAGGTCAAAGATGGAGTTTTAGACAAACTGGACGCTTTCATAAACTCTATAGTCGGCTCGCTGCCTGAAGACCTGCAGCCCGTTCTGAACACACGCTGACACCATCACACCTGATATAAGCCCAAACAATGCAGAAAGCAGACGAGTCTGAAGACTTCATGACGACACAGAAGATTTTCATTTATCTCAACAGAAAACCCAACAGCAGATGGTCGAAGCACACAGTTGTTATTTTTCTAGTTTGAGAAATTAAAAACACCAACATGCTGCTCTCTCCATGTATTTTATCTTAATATACTCTTAATATATTAAGACTTTATTCCCACGTGACTTATTCTGACAATAGTACGACTATTTTCTAGTTTCATTTTATTCTAGTGCAAATTATCCTCATATTAAGACTATTTTCCTGCTGACTTTATTCTCGTAAAATAGCGACTTTAGTTTCCTACAACTCTTTTCTTGTATAACTTATTGTTTGACTTTATAAATGACTTTTTCTTGTACGATTTATTCTCATGTTATGACTATACTTTCATACAACTTTACATGACATTAGTCTTGTATAACTTCTCGTAATGTTACTTTGTTCTTGTATAACTTATTTTCATGACTTTTTTTCTCGTATGACTTTATTTTCTTAATATTACGACTTTATTTCTGTACGATTTATTATCATACAACTTCATACGACTTTAGTGTTGTGCAACTTTATTTTTGGATAATTTCTCGTAATATTACTTTATTCTCATTCAACTTTATTATTTTTTGACTAATACGGCTTTACTCTTCTACTATGAAGAATAAAGTCTTGTAAGACTTTATTCTTGTGGCATTACTGCTAGTAGAGTTGTGAATATAGTCACAAGACTTTATTCTTGTAACTATATTCTCATAATGACTTTAATTTTTTTATGACTTTATTCCCACTGCTTAAAGCTGAGACATCTTGATAGAAACTCAATGTAGATAATTCTGGCTGTAGATATTTCAGTTATTAATTTATGCGAAGATATTAATTTATCTGTCGAGTTTTTAGATATTAATTTATCTAAAAGAAAAGTCCAACTCAGAACAGCAGACAGTTGAAACACATGGCATTATTTTTCTAGTATTATAGAGAAATTTAAAACACTAACACGCTGCTCTCTCTTCATGTATTTGTGCTCTAAAAAATAAAACTTGAATCATCTGAGCCTGGGTTTGTTTTGAACTTAACACTGAAACTGATCAGGTTCTGTATTCAGTTTAGTCTGGATTAAGTTTCCTTGTACATCAGGATGTTGGTCAGGATGTTATTTTCTGAAATAAAGTTCTGTTAATGACGAAAGAAATGTACAAACGAAATTTACGTAGTAGTTCCAAGCC
This sequence comes from Poecilia reticulata, assembly GCF_904066995.2. NCBI lineage: Eukaryota > Metazoa > Chordata > Actinopteri > Cyprinodontiformes > Poeciliidae > Poecilia > Poecilia reticulata. The sequence continues at coordinate 3,405,807 of NC_088852.1, read as the reverse complement.
TTTTGCATTGAGTTCACGTAACTAAATTTGTCAGTAGTGAGGCCAAATTTACATTTTATCCATGGCGGACACAAAACGCTAGGTAGCTAGCTAGCTAACGTATTAGCAGCTAATTAGCGCTAGCCACAGAACGCAACAAAGATAATCTGCGTACGACTCAAACGTTTGACAAAAAGTCCCGCGATTAAAAGTCATACGACGACCAAACCTACGATTAAAGCTATATTACATAAATGTTTTTTGATGTTAAAACTGTTATGCTGTGACATTTATGATGCAGATAATATGAACAGCTCGATCTCCTCCACCTCCTCGGTTAACTGCCGTTTTAATAAATGTGCCTGGCCAAAAACAACCAATCAGAGCAAAGAGGAGGGTCTTAGCGCTGTCACGTACTCGCTGATAAATGTACTAATGGCGGAGAATCAACCTCTGCTAACTAGCTTTAGCATTCACAACAAGATGTGCCAGCTGCAGCATAACAAAGACTGATAGGGAATGATTGGCAGCACTAAGACCCGCCTCCTGGCTCTGATTGGTTGTTTCTACTTAGAACTGGGAGCAAAGGAGCTAACTTTTTTTCTTTTCCCGCAGATTATCTGTCAGTGAAAACTCTGTAATGAATTTAAGACTTAATTTTACATACATTAAATTCTGTAAGTTAAATAAATCTAAAAAAGAAGCTTGTTCTAAGAATGAATCCCAGAAAACAGACTCAATCACACACAAAAAATAGTTTATTTTCCAATTAAGTCAAAATATAAAGACAATCTGCTGGATTAGAGCTTTAATAGTTGTCACAGTGAGCCAGTCATGGTCGTATGTGTGGAATTACTCATGCGTCTCTCCAGGTGTTCACCTGCGCACGGGGCCCCACCAGACTGGCCCCTGCAGCTTTGTGACGTCCTGCTTCTCCTGTGGGCTGAAGTGCAGGATGGTCAGGATGGCGTTGAGCGTCTGCAGCCGCCCGCTGCTGTCCTGCAGCGTCAGGAACTTGTAGATGACGTTCTTCAGGTACTCCAAGTTGGCTCCCTCTCGGTTCTGGTCCCGTATCAGCTTGTCGAGGCGGCCCCGCAGCTCCGCCGTCTCCTCCTCGTGCCGCTCCGCGTTGGCGATCAGCCGGGCCTGCAGCTGGTGCAGATCCTCCTCCAGGCGATGTTTCTGCCGCCGCAGGCCGCCCGTCTCCACCTCCTTACGCGCCAGCTGCTCGGCGTACAGCAGCAGTGTGGACTCAGTGGGCGTGGCCTGCCGCAGCGCCTCGCTTACCGCGTCACCTGCACAGTCGGACAGCAACGGTGCTACAATAAATCGCAGAGAATTTGTCATGGAAATCTAAAAATATGCAAACCTATTCCTATGGTTCTTATAAAGTATATAAATAAGTATGTAAATCTTATATCATATTTGAACGGGGGGCCACAAAAGTCATTACCATCAAAATATAAACATTAGTTTGTGATTATTTAGTTTTACCTTTTCAGCCATTTTTATAAAAATGAAATCTGTATACCAGGGGTGTCCAAACTGCGGCTCGTGGGCCATAAGTGGTCCCCTGAACTGATTTTAAGTGGCCCTCCAACTACAATTTAAATATTACACAACTTTATCTGCCAGCACAGATGGCTGATGCAGATAGAGACTTTTTGTTTTTAATAATTACAAACAAATTAAAATTTCCCCATAATGAAAATGTTTGCTGCAATAGAAAGCATCCATCTATTTATGGCCACAGTTTTTGAACACATCTATTTAGTGACTTTCACTCAAAAGCAGACTGCTTTTAATTCAGTAAACATGGTGGTTTTCATCAAAATTTCATACAAAACGTAACAAATCCGGTTTTTATAGTAGACATTTTTCTATTTGTTTAGGATTTCTTTCCACAAAAACGTGCAATTTGAAAGCCTTTTTAATAAGGCAAATCCATATTTAAATTTGGGAGGATATACTGATTTACACAACCATTCCTACAAAATGTCTAACTTAGTTTATTGTCGAGCAGGTAAAATGTGATTTTAAATTGTTTTAAAAAGTAGTAAAAAAGTAATTCTGACTTGGCAATTTAAGCCCACATGTCAAAAAGTTTAAACAACCTGCTGCATACGCTGCAAAAACACAAAATCTTACCAAGTATGTTTGTCTAAATATTTGCACAGCATACATTTGAATTAAAACACAAAATGTACTTCCAGAAAAATATAAGAGGTTATTTTAGCGAATTCATTTCCAAAGTGTCAGATTTTGTAATTATATGGTCAATGGAAACGCAGCTGCAGATAAAGATTGGTGCATATTTGTAATGGAGCAGCAGCTACTGCTACGTGTTTGTCCGTTTATGTTTGTCCATGTTTATTTATTTTTTTACCTGCCTATATTTTACTGCTTCTTATACCTCCATGAGATATTGTTGATTAAACAACAATAATAATAATAAGAATAAAACCTTCACAGTCGGAGGCGCCGGCGGCAGCTTCCTGCAGACAGTCGGCAGCGGGGTCGTTGGAGTTGCGGCTGCAGGTGAGCACGGCGGCGCGCAGCCTCTCCAGCTCCTGGTCCTTCTCGTCCAGCAGTGCCATCGTTCTCTCCCGGTGCTTGTGCAGCTCCGCCTCCAGCCGCTGCAGCTCGTCGCGGTGCTGCGCCTCGGCTCGTTCCAGCTCCTGTCTGTGGGAGAGCTGCAGCGCCGCCGCCTGCTGCTGCCGCTCCTCCAGCTGCTGGCGGTGCCGCGCCTCCGCCTCGTCGCTCTGGATCCGCAGGGTGATGTACTTTTCCCGCAGCTCCGCCAGCTGATCCCGGACTTCCTCCAGCTCCTTGGCCTGGCAGCCATCTTTAGCAGTCTTGTTCTTCAGAACCACCTGGGCGCGCAGCTTGTACCGCTCAAACTCGTCCCGCAGCTGCTGCAGCTCCTGCTGCTGCAGAGCTGCGGTTCTGTCCTCGGCGTCCGCCACATCCTGGATGTTCTGGTCCGGGTTCCTCTGAGCCGCCAGCAGCAGCAGCTTCTTCACCGTCTGCAGTTTGTTCTTCAGGACGGCCACGTCCAGCTGCGACTCGTCCAGGCTGAGGTCGGTGCTGGACCTGCTGGAGGCGGCGATGGCCAGCGTCTTGTTCTCGGTGTCCAGCTGCAGGATCCGGTCCCTCAGCCTCTGAGCTGATTGCTGGTCCCGCTGCTTTGCCTTCTCACAGGAACCCAGCAGCTCCGACAGCTCAGACACCCGCTGCTCCAAACCCGCAACCCGCAGCTCTGCAGCCTGAGCGCGCTCTCGCGCTCGCTCCTCTGCCTCGCAGACCTGCGAAACCAAAAACTAAAAGCATGAGACACGCCTGCAGCTCTGCAGTGCTAACAATGAAACAAATCCAGAAAACTGGTGGATAAATCTGTGGCTTTGTCACCAAGACCAAAGAGGTGATGGTGGAGTTTAGGGGGCGAAAACCTGCTTAGAGGAGATGCATTATTATGCAAAATTTACGTTTTGCCAGTTTTTCTAGTTTTATTTGATTCTCAACTGCTTCTGAAAACAACCAATTGCTTAAAAAACAAAACAAAACAAAAAAAAACAGCTGCCTTTTGGCAACAAGTTCATATTTATTGGTGCCTGGAAAATGAGCCGGTTCAAAACCTCCTGAATGTGGCGTCACAAATCAGGAGGTGCAGCCTTGTTACCTAGCAACCCCATCGGAGTTCCACCGTTACCTAGCAACCCCGCTCAGCTGAAGAAAGCTCTTTCAGCTACTTTTACTGTCTGCCTTTAACTTTCTCCTGCCTTTTCTTCAGTTCTTCCTGATATTTTCTCACGGCTGTTTCACCAGAAACAGCAACTTTTCTAATTCTTTATTTTTTTTTTTTAGAGTTCTCATAAAATTATTACAACTTTATTTTCATTTCATTTATTTTCCTTAACATTCCAGTTGTATCTGTGCATTTCTTCTAGATTTATATATTTATTGACATATACTTCTTATTTTATTCAATTATTTGACTTACCTTTGAGAGTTGCTGTTTTTGAGAGTTGCTGTTTTTGTGCACAATGACACTAAAAGCAAATCTGATTTTGATTTTCATGTCATTTCGACCGTATTGCAACTTTGTTCTAGTAATATGACTTTTATTCTCTTAATATTACCACTTTCTGCTGCAAAAAGATTAAAAAATGTTTAAAAGTCTCTTAAGGAACAACAAAACTGCAGAGGTTAAGTATAAATACTCAAAGCATCAATCTCTACCAAACATAAATGAGATTATTTCTGTTTATTTTAATAAAAGAGTTAAAACTAGTGCCTTTCTCCTTGTCATTTTGTGGTACAAAATTTTTGTGAAGAAGTGAAACATTTTTTGAATTAATCAGTAACAGAGCACAAGGAATACGATCCAGGTATGCCTGGGCATTTATTGCATCGTTTATCATTTATTATGATACACTTGTTGCTGTAAGAATTAATGATGTTTAAAACTCCAGAAAGTGTCTGTATTGTTAGTTCTACTGTTTCTATTATCAGTAAATATCAATTAATTTGAAAATGTGACTAAATTCAGTGACTGTGTGCAGTTTAGTGACATTAATCTCATGTGACTGGTGTCCTAAAGCAGCATATTATGAACATGTTTATCAGCAGCAGTATTTGCTGTGCCATATAATTACCTACAAAAGAAGCAGGTAAATAGTTCTGATCATCGCTTTCATCGTTATCACAATAATTCTAATATATCGTGATAAACCTTTAGGTCCGTATCGCCCAGCCCTGGTTCCAGCTGTATCTAAATAAACTCCAGACTCTGCGCCCGTTCTGATCTCACCTTCTTGGTCTCGTTGTGGATCTGCTGCTGGAAGGAGTTCTTCAGCTGCTGCACTTCCTGCTGCAGCTCCTCCACTCTGGGGTCCGGTTTCCTCTGCTCCTCCTCCGCCGCCTGCAGCCTCCTCCGCAGCTCGTCCCTCTCTTCCCTCGCCAGGTTCAGCTGCGCCTCTGACTCCGCCCCCCGGTCCACGGCCTGCGACGAGGCCAGCAGGGCGGCGCTGGCGTCATGCAGGCGCAGCTCGGCATCCTGCCGCAGGTCCCGCTCCTGCTGCAGGAGCCTCTGCAGCTCCCTGAGCTGCTGGACGTGGTCCCCCTGTTCCTGCTCCCTCTCATGCTGCTGCGTGATGATGCGAGCGCGGCCCTCTGCCACCTGCTGCTGCAGGGCGTGAAGCTCCGCCTCCTGCGCCGCCGTCACGGCGGCCAGACGCTCCTGCAACTCCTGCACTTCCTGTTTCAGTTGGCGCTTGTCGGCCTGGAAGCTCGCCTCCATGCGGGATTTCTCCTGCGAGACGGTGGACAGCGAGGCGGTGAGCGTGCTCAGCTGGCTCTTCAGCTGGGCGACGCGGCGCTCGGCCTCCACATTGGAGGGGGGCGGAGCTTGATGTTGCTCCGCCTCCACGCTGCTGCTGTCGGCATCAGGCTGCAGAAAAACAATCGGCACATATTACTGGACTGAACATCAGGTCGATATGCTGGACGTGGTCCCCCTGTTCCTGCTCCCTCTCATGCTGCTGCGTGATGATGCGAGCGCGGCCCTCGCATCATCGCTCGCCGTCTCGCTGAGTCGGAAACAGCTACTGTCATTCGGTTGCCGTGGCAACAGGTCTCATGATACTGTGACTTTGTTTTTGATATGTTATGACTTTATACTCGTATTATTTAGACATTATTCTTGTACCATTTCATTCTGATGTTACATTTCATTTTGTATTTTTCCCTTGTTTGTGGCGTATTTCAGTCCATCCATCCATTTTCTTACACCCTTGTCCCTTAATGGGGTCAGGAGGGTTGCTGGTGCCCGTCTCCAGCTATCGTACCGGGCGAGAGGCGGGTTCACCCTGGACAGGTCACCAGTCTGTCACAGGGCAACACAGAGACACACAACCATGCACACACACACTCACACACATAGGGACAATTTGGAGACGCCAATTAACCTGACAGTCTTTTTTTTGGACTGTGGGAGGAAACCGGAGTACCCGGAGAAAATCCACGCATGCACAGGGAGAACATGCAAACTCCATGTAGAAAGACCGGGGCCGGGAATCGAACCCAGAACCTTCTTGCTGCAAGGCAACAGCTCTACCAACTGCGCCACTGTGCAGCCCACTCGCATTTCAGTCATTCCTATAAAAATAACAAACGACAAAAACTGGAGAAATTGTGTAGAATGATGCAATATTCACAACAGGCATCAAATATAACATATTTCATGTAGTATAGAAGTGAGAGTTTGTTAAATTTGATCAAACAGCAGAAATAATGTAATATTAAATTATTGTCTAATATAAAAGAGACATTAGTTTTGTTCTTTCTTGCATCTTGACAGAAACCAAACTATTTATATATAAAGGGAGTATACAGTTTGCTCATTAACACATCATAAAGTTTCTCATGTTTTATCAAAATTGGATAATGAATTATGGCCCTATGAATATTTTTGTGATAAATTCCTGCTCATCCAGCGATAGCCACAATTAGCCGCTGTCCAATCCAGTGACATATATTGATGATAGACACAATCATCCATATCGTTCTTGAATGAGGGAAGACGGGAGCGGAAGATCGACAGGCGGATTGGGGCAGCATCTGCCGTGAAGCGGGCGGTGTACCGGTCCGTCATGGTGAAGAGAGAGCTGAGTCAAAAAGCGAAGCTCTCGATTTACCGGCCGATCTACGTTCCCACCCTCATCTATGGTCATGAGCTTTGGGTCATGACCGAAAGAACGAGATCACGGATACAAGCGGCCGAAATGGGTTTCCTCCGCAGGGTGGCTGGGCTCTCCCTTAGAGAGAGAAGCTCGGTCATCCGGGAGGGACTCAGAGTAAAGCCGCTGGTCCTTCACGTCGAGAGGAGCCAGTTGAGGCTCAGGCATCTGGTAAGGATGCCTCCTGGACGCCTTCCTGGTGAGGTGTTCCGGGCACGTCCCACCGGGAGGAGGCCTTGGGGAAGACCCAGGACACGCTGGAGGGACTATGTCTCTCGGCTGGCCTGGGAACTCCTTGGGGTTCCTGGAGGAGCTGGAAGAAGTGGCTGGGGAGAGGGAAGTCTGGGCCTCCCTTCTGAAGCTGCTGCCCCCGCGACCCGACCCCGGATGAAGCGGCAGAAAATAAATGGATGGATGGATGGATGGATGGATGGATGGATGGATGGATGGATGGATGGATGGATGGATGGATGGATGGATGGATGGATGGATGGATGGATGGATGGATGGATGGATGGATGGATGGATGGATGGATGGATGGATGGATGGGTGGGTGGGTGGGTGGATGGATGGATGGATGGATGGACGGACGGACGGACGGAATCATGTTAGATTTAACAGAAAGGAAGTGACTGACGTACCGTAGAGTCGGACCTCTGGCCCGGTTCCCCCTGGTCCTCCTCACTCTGCTCCCCTCTGTTGGTCTCACTGGCGGCGTCCACAGACGCTCCTGTGTCCACACTGTCCTCACTGTGCAGAGAGCAACCGTCGTCCAGCAGGTCCAGCCGCCTTGCTGCATCCGGCTCCTGCTGCTTAAGGTCCAGGTCCTGGGTGACGGTCAGAACCTTCAGGCTGGCTTCCAGAGCCTCCTTCTCCTTCAGGAGGCTCTTGTAGGCCCGGACTACATCCTTAAAGCGGGTCTGGTACTGGACCAGCTGCTTTTTCTGAGACTCGATGGTGTCCAGCAGCTCCTTCCTGCTGGGGCCGCCGCCGAAACTCATCCCAAACTTCTCCATGTCGGGCTCAGTCCAGGTCAGACCGGTTCCATCGTCATACAGAGATCGGACTCATGCAGGTCTCACAGTGGACTCGGTTGTCCTCACATCTAAACTAAAAGAGAGAAATACTTCATTAAACATCTGCAGGCTGTCCTGCTGTCAATTAATAAAATAGCATCAGAATCAAGCTGTTTATGGATACAACTTCGGTTTTTACATCAAGTATTTAATTTCCTTTTTCCAATGTTTGAATTGATTTGAATTAATCTGCATGAACACAGATATTCACAGGACTTAGATTTTTTTGAAAACATTCAAGATGGCTGCTAACGAAAATTTATATTTGGACTACAACTGCCAATATTTATGTTGTCAGATTAAACATAATTTCACCCATTTAAAAAAACAACAAAAAAAATCTGAGTCATTGATCTTTTTTTTTTTTCTTGTTTTTCTTTGCGCGCAATTGTTCAAGATGTACACTGTTCTCCTATAACTGGATAAATCTGTTTGTGGTCAAATCCTGCATATTTATAAATATTTTGAACCATGGAAATTCTATATATTTTCTTGATCTTGTTTACTTTATCTGGTAGCTACTTGTCAAAATGGCCACCATGGTGGTAATGGAGAATATATGTTTCATCCTAAAATTAAAGTGACTAAAGGGAAATATGAAAAACCTTCATCCTGAGAGGGTGAGGATGCAAACTTTCATGCTTGTTTCCACACTTTAAATTTGTTTTTACAGTAATATGTTGCACGGTTTTATTCTGTTTTTTCCTGAAATGCAGTTTATTATTCAACTCCAATAATGTGAAACTACTTATGGATCCAGTCGCGCTCCTAATTATTTTTGGGTGATTTCTTTAATCTCGTTCTGCTATTCAGGATCCGGTTTTGGATTTAGTCCAGTTAGTTTGAATCCTCAAATAGTGACTTCCTGGTGCAGCAACGCAGTCTGTAAATATAAATCTTACAGGCAGATGCATCACAGTCCAGTCCAGTGATACATTGAAATAGTTTGAATTTCGGTTATTAAATAAATGTAGTGTTTCAGGATCCACAAGATTCCACATTCAGAGACAGATAGTGGCAAAAATGGTAGACAAGAAGCTCTATTTTATGTTTATGTATTGAAAATTTTTTATTTATGTATATATATTTTTGATTAACTTGTCTTAAATGTGTTTTAATTAATCAAATTTCGTTGTAATCTGCAGAAATTGCTGTTTTACATTTGAACTATGAAAAAGTCAGAAAACTTCACAGTCCACTATCCCGCCGGTTGGATCCGGTTCTTACCTGATAATCGGCTTCCTGATACAATAAGCGGCTTTTAGCGCTTTAGAGTCACAAACTAACTAAACTAAATATACTTAGCTGTCGACATCAAATCGAAACACAACAAACCGGTCCAAAAAAATCCTGTTAGCCCTCTCCTATGTCACAACAGCAGCTGCTGACAGCCGCCATGTTCTGCCACAGCGGAACTAACGAGAAGGACCGCCCTGCAGCAAACAGGAAGGGGCGGGGACAAATGTCAGCCCCATAGAGGGCGCTATTTCCAATATTATTTACGGTAGTTTCTTTTTTCTTTTGAAATGTTTTTTGGATTCCAGTCATGATTAAAAATTTAAAAAATTGAATATATTGTAAATTAGTTATTTGTTGTTTTTCTTTTGAGACGCGTGGATTCAGTAGAGAAAGCAATAACCCTTGCCTAACTATCAAATATATTCAGTTTTATACCATTTGAACCCTTTTAATATTTTTCAGCCAATTCTATATTTAAAAAAACATGTTTTTAACTCATTTATTCAAAATCAATGTGGATGTATTCTACTATTCTTTTATATTTTTAACAATTTCTTAGTCAAAATTGTGTATTTTGCTTCAATAGCTTCCGTGTCATGTGACTCATTAACGCCAAATCAATATAAAATTGTTCTGCTAGACCAGATAGATGAGGTACACTCATTTTTACTATTCTATTGTCTTCCATAGATTATTTAGACACTTTTTAAGTCAAAATGAATCTTTTTTCCTCAATAGCTTCCAAGTCATGTGACTTGTTGACTCACAATCAGTGGAAAATGATCTACTAGACTATTTTAACAAGGCACACTCATTTTTACTCCTCGTCAGTGGATCACATGACATGGAAGCTATTGAAAACCTATTTTGTATTTTTATATACATATAAAATTACAGAAAAAATAAAAAAAGACTTTAAATGGGATAAAAATGAGTCAACCAGTGTAGTTGAACAATTTCATATTGATTTGGAGTCAATGAGTCAATGAGTCTGACCTGGAAACTATTGAGGAGAAATAATAAATTTTGACAAAATTTTTTTTTTAAAAAAACATATAAAAAGGGTTCAAATTTTAAAAGAAAAAATGTGTGTGGCTCATCTATTCAGTCTAGCTGAACAATTTCATACTGATTTTCAGTCAACTCAAAGTTGGATATTTTACCCCGCTGTATAAGACATTTTGTTTAATATTTAAAATATCTAAATTATGAGAATATAATTTTCATGTCTTAATTTTTTTCCTGGGGACCCAAACGCATCATTGTTCTTGGAGTTGTTAATAAAGTTGTTTCAAAGTCGTGACGTCATTTATTCCGCGTTGGCCTGGACGTGGCACCAAGGAGGAGCAGCGCCCACAATTCTATCTGATCCGGTTCTTCTACGCTTGTTATTCGGTTCTGACAGCAGCCTCAGCGGGCTAAGCGCCTAACAGCTCCCACCCTCAGCTTGTCATCTACTCAGGCTGCCTCCGTGGAAGACGTTGTTTAATAAAAAATGGGTCTGACCATCTCGTCTCTGTTCTCCAGGCTGTTCGGGAAGAAACAGATGAGGATACTGATGGGTAAGCATTGCGGCTAGGCTAACTAGCTCCGATCTGATCGGGCCAGTACCGGCGGCTGGCTGAAAGCGAACTCTACAGCCGAACTGCTGCTTTTCAACGGTCACACTTTACGCTGCCACCCGGTTTACGTTCGTGCTGATCTATGTTTTACTGCGACTTTTAAAGAAAACGGACCAAATCGAAGCTAAGTTAGTTAGCAGACGCTAACGGTCAGAGCTAAACGGAAGGAGTGGTAGATCTGTTGAAACTGTCAGATCCAGTTAGTCTTTTTCCATTAATCTTCTGATCCAGTCAGAAATAATCAGAATCAATCTGCTGTCAGTTTTAGAGACAGTTCTCTTAGTTTCTGTGTAGTTTTTCTGCTTTTAGAAATGGTCATCTACTTAATCTTTATGACTTCGTATCAGTTTTTCTCTTCTATTGTTGCTATTGATCCAGTTTTGTCATTGATCAACTCCTTAGCCTGTTGATCCAGTTGTGTTGGGCTGGATCCACTTCCAGTAGCTTGTGTCCATTTGTTTGAAACTGGTTCCAGTTTTGATTTGATCTCCAGAAGTCAGGATCCACTGAACATTTGGATTAAATTATTTAGCATATATTATTTTATTGATCCACTTGCATTACACTCTATATTTATTTTATAGTTAGTTATGTGAGTCGAAGATCTGAACATTATCTCTAAATATATATATATATATACACTGCTCAGAAAAGTGTATATGTACACTTACTGTTTAAGTGAACACTTAAGTGTTCACTTTATTTTTTTGAGCAGTATATATATATATATATATATATATATTTCCTTTTCCTGTTTTCAGGCGCAGTCCTGAAGATGTTGCCTTGAAGGTTTAGTTCTGGATGAATTCTTGTTGTTTCTGGATCCTTTTATGTTATTGTGGATTTGTGTCTTTGTCTGTTCACAAACTGTTAGATTTAAAGAACAGAAAAGTAAAGAATTAGTTGCAAATATCTAAAAAATATTGAATTTTTAGGGTGAAAGGTGACATACGATGAAGTAGATCTGATCATCAGGAAAATGTTTGTGCATTACCTGTGGTGTCCAACAGGGGTCAGTGTTTGGTCTCAATTATTCTTGTTACATAAATGGCCATTTTAAGTTGGCTAAAATAATATAGTTGTTTAAGTAGAAGGGTGTGGGTGATTACTTAACATATGTACATATGTTCTGTTTAAACACCAGTAAATATGAACCAAATGATCAGAACGTTCTGCCTTTGCTTGTTTCAGTGGGTCTGGATGCAGCTGGAAAAACAACAATCCTGTACAAACTGAAACTCGGAGAGATCGTCACCACCATCCCAACTATCGGTGAGCTCAGATCGTCTTTCAAGCAGCTAAATGCTCAAAGGTCAACAGGAGGAGGGTTGATGAGATGAAATATTGATTATTGGTTGTTACTGCGTTGTACCTATGTGAACTTCAGAGTTTATTTTTGTCCATTAGGACAGAATCAGATCAGGAGTATCAGTAACCAACCAATTCCTGACTCCAGTTACTCTATTTGTTCATACGCTGGAACATTCATTTCCAAATCAGCCCTGCTTTATATTCACTTTTACCTTCCGCTAAACTTTCCATCGATATGAGTGGATCCACCTCGTTTGCTTTTCCTCTTTAAATCTGCGTTCGACCCACTTCGAACCCGCTCTGCGTTCATGAAGCCTCATTTTCAGCTCCTCTGGGTTTTGGGTTGCCGATCAGGTATTGTTTGAGCTTTTCAGATGCTAATCAGTTTCTCCCGGTGGTAAAAGCAATACCTTGTTGCCATGGTTACGCATCATAACTCCCCAAACCAGAGGGGCAAGTTGTAAAAACAAAGAGTAGGGCCTTGCAGGAAAACCTCAAATGTGGAAAGTTTAGCGAACTAAATAAAATTTTTCCAACTTATTATGACATTTTTGAAAAATGTGGATTTAATGTCTGGAGGAATAAATAGAGCGTCTTCTGCGAGTGAGAGTCTAGCTCTGCTTCTATTACAAATGATTGCAAAACTTTGTCAGTTTTCCACTAATGTCGAACAAACACAATTTTGCATTTTGTGTTTTATAAAAATATTATATTTTTATAATATTTCTTATTATAAAAATAAGAAATATAAGAAGATTATATTTCTTTTTATTTCATTAAATAAGAAATATAATCAAAATCATGTGAATAAGTTTTTCATTTAAAAACATCATCCTCCAACCACTTCCTGTCGTTTTCTTTGTCGTTTCTGCCAGTAGTAACATCTGGTTGTTGATCACATGACTTCTGAGGTGCGAAAAAAGGATTTCCGTTGCAATTTTGCAAAATACACCAATTTCAATACAGCCGAAAAACCCTCCTCATCCTAGTGCAAAGACTTCCCGTTGAAATTGCCATGTTGCCACCGAGCTGATTTGGTTCTTCAGTCAACGGAAGCGTTGGCCTGACCTGGCGCTCGCTAACGGCTGCTGCGTGTTTCAGGTTTTAACGTGGAGACGGTGGAGTACAAGAACATCTGCTTCACGGTGTGGGACGTCGGCGGCCAGGACAAGATCCGACCTCTGTGGAGGCACTACTTCCAGAACACGCAGGTACGCCCCCCGCAGGCGCAGGCTCAAACTGCGGCTACCGACGTTCTGACCCGGTTCTTCTCCTGCAGGGTCTGATCTTCGTGGTGGACAGCAACGACAGAGAGAGAGTGGCCGAGTCGGCGGAGGAACTCTCCAAGATGGTGAGTGGTCAGTAGATCCAGACATGATCTGTCATCGTTGACATCACGCGTCACATGACTCTGGCTCCCTCAGATCCAGGAAGACGAGCTGAAGGACGCCGTCCTTCTGGTGTTTGCAAACAAACAGGATCTTCCCAACGCCATGGGGGTCAGCGAACTCACCGACAAACTGGGCCTGCACAGCCTGCGCAGCAGAACCGTAAGGATGGATTTACAATCACCACCTGCAGAACAGGAGCTGTGTGAAGCTTAGCATAGGATGGTATCGAGAATAATCGATTAGTGAAGTAATCGTCAACTATCTTACGGTAAATTAGACTCAAAAAAGGCCATATACTGAAAGAACAACACATTCAGAGCAGTAATTTAGGCAGAACTGTGAAACAATTTTACCTAAAAGTTTCACTTTGTTTATATTCTGTAAACAAGAACTCAAATTAGCACATTTTGCTATCCAATTATAAATTATTATTTATAATCCATAAAATAATCAATACTCTGTATTGGAATTAAGATGCAGATTTAGACTGGAATTTAATTATTTGTATCTTTTAATGCATTTCTAATATTGCATAAATTAAAAATCTGCAAAATTTTACAATTTTTATCAAGTTAATTGTCAGTATAATCGAAATTAATCTATTAACTCAATAATTCCTAGTTGCAGGAAGTATTTAGCTCATTTAAGCAGCTCAGATGAATTAGATTTTTTCCTGTCTGAACGCTTTTCTCACATCATTTCAAATAAAATGTTATAAATAATCACTTTTTATCTTATTGCCACAAACCCAGAGCTGGAATGAGGTCTGGACTTCTGATAAAGTTAAAATATCTTCCAGTCCTGTTGAAAATTAAAGTTTATTATTCATTTGGAGGGCAAACTTGACTTTAATATATTACTTAAAAATGGTCTCAAAATAATATAATTTATTAAAAGAATTTCTGGGACAGTTTATGGTCCAGTAAAAGTTGTCATTGTGACATTTAAACACATTATTCCATTTCTTCAGCGCTAGTTGAGAGACTGCTGCCTCCTGGTGGCTGTAATGTGCTTTACACACCTGGTAAAATCTGAAAAGGACAAATCTCTTAAATCTCTTCAGTTCATGTCTCTTAAAGATTATTTTAAGCTTTGACAGTTATTGTTCCCTAATTCAGAGAGTTAGAAATTTGTTTTTTGTGCAATAAAACAGTTTTCCTTCCCTTTGGCAGAAATGATGCAACCAACATTTCATGTCTTTCCTTCCTCTTGCGTCAGGACAAAGAGTCACTTTTTTCTAACACTTTTTATATGTTCTGTAATATTTTGCAAGTTCTGTTTGCGCTTCAGTAGTAAGAATTGTCCTTATTTGTATTTCCTGGCAAACTTATTTCCTGTTAGACATTTTTAAAGCTGCAGTATGTAACTTTAATTTTTATTTTACCGATTTTTGAAACTGTTTGAGACAGATAATCTGTGGAAAAATGGAGCTCCTCTGCCTTCCCCCAGTCCTCCGAGTTCTTAACAGAAACAACCAATCAGAGCCTGGAGGCGGGTCTTAGTGCTGTCAGTCACCCTTTGTGCTTTAAACAGAATCTCTTGGTTTCTGAATCAAATCGTGACCCTAAAAGTTGGAGTCAAATCAATAGTGAAAGATTTGCATCTCAAACTGCTACCCTGCAGCTAGCTTAGCCCACTGTGAATGCTAAAGCTAGTTAGCATAGCCACTGATAACTGTCAATAAATTGTTTTCCCAAACGCAAGGCGTTTTTCCACCCTTAGCACATTGAGCAGCGTGTACATGATGCTGGTTGACAGCGCTAAGACCCACCCACTGGCTCCAGTTTTCTTCAGTAATAGGAGCTCAGGGAAGAAGTGAAGATTCATCTTTTCACATTCCTTCCTCATTTTAAATCGTCACAATTTTAACAAATAAGTAAAAATCATGTTTTCATAAAAGTCACAAACTGCAGCTTTGATGCTGAATGGATTCTGGTTCTGACGGGTTTGTTTCTGGTTCCAGTGGCACGTCCAGGCCACCTGCGCCACTCAGGGGACGGGTCTCTACGAGGGTCTGGACTGGCTGTCCAATGAGCTGTCGAAACGCTAGACGCCTACAGGAAGCAGCAGGATGATGTCACCGTGTACAAACCGAGGAGGGAGGATGGGGAGCATTTCACAGGACTGTTTCTGGGTTGTTTTTGTTTTTTTAAATTATAAATGTATCTGTAGGAGGAAGTGATGTCATGGACTCTGAGCTCACCTGGTTTCCCATCATCCTCTTCTATTGTTTGTTAGGTCTGTTTGTTTTCTTTTAATCTGTTTTAACTCCAGATCATGTGACCGGATGTTGTAGGGAGAGTGGGGGGCGGGGCTTACGACAGGTGACAGTTACCTGGTCATGTGTCTCATTCCACAGAGCCGGACCTGACGGCCTCGTCATTCCTTATCAGTGTGAAGAGGAAGAAACACAGACGCAACAACGATGCAATAAAGGTTTTTTTTTCTTCTCAGATCTCTTTAAGTGCACTTTTTCACTAAAGTTTCACCTTGACCTTTGACCTGCTTTTGATAAAAAAAAATTTTACAAGAATGAAACAATACACGCTGGTCGTTTTAGGATCTGTGGACTAAAATTAGTCAAGAGTTTAATGCATTTAATGAACAGAAAAAAATAAGATTTTTCAGTATTTAACCTGCTGATCAATAATTAGAACCAACGTTGATTTCCAGATGATCCCATATGTGATTTTAATTAAACGCAGCTCATTTAAGGAGAGTTTGAACAAATCCTACCTATGATTGTTACATCAGAAGATTATGATGTAATCTGAGAAGAAAGGAATCAGTTCAATCTTTCAATATTAGGAATTAGTTGATTAAGAATCTGACCAATATCATTAATCCTCTTGGAGTTACATTTGTTCAGGATATGGAATAAGTTCAGGAGGAAGAATCAGGAATAGAAAAACAGAAATCGGTTCAAAGGAAGCAGCTGTTCAAAAATAGATACGTTAGGGAAGAAACTTCAAAAACATTCAAAAGAATCTTCAAAAAGAGGAACTGGCTCAAAGGAAAATGTTCAAACCCAGGGAATCAGAATGGGAATCAGTTTTGAGGGAACAATCTGTTAAAAAACAGGAATAAGTTCAAAGGAAGAGTCGGTTTTAAAAGAATCAGTTCAAAAGAAAGAATATTAAACAGGTTTAAGCAAGAATCTGTTCAAAAACAGGAATCAGTTCTGCATTGATATGTCTGTTTAGTTTATGCTAAGCTATAAGGACATTATTAAAAGTAACCAAGATAAACTAAAAACCTGTCAAAACAACTATTGAGAACTGATTAAGACATTTTTTAAAAATGGAACAGTCCAAGTCAGTCCCTGAGTCATTCTGTAACTTTTACATGAATTTCATCAGCAACTCGATTCAGGATCTCATTTAAATTTCCATAGAAAACTGGCAGTAAAAGCAGAAGTTTAAGCAGCAGTTTCAAATTGTTTATTTTACAGACATCGTAAACAAAAATAAATCACAGAATGACGCCATCGCCTTCGTCCAGTTCGCTCCGGTTCCTACACGTTGACTGGTTCGTGCTGGTTGTTCTGACGTTTGACCACAAACACTTTCTGACCTGAAATCGTCACTACGTACACAAAATCCTCCAGGATTACTGCAAACATGAAGCACACAGGTCGGTTAGCTGCTGAGCCAATCAGATCTCTCTCTGGTGAAACGAGCAGCTTTGTTACCTGACATGCGTTTGAACGGCGCGTCTGTTGACCCGGATAACCGGAAGCGGCAGGCTGTCCGGACCATCTGCATCATCACACCGGCAGTGTGCTCATCGTTCTCCAGCTCACCTGCAGACTGAACAGGTGAGGAGTTCTGTCAGAACCGGACCTTGTTGGTTTCAAACCATGATGAAAAGCAAATGAGGTGGATTAGCATTGCTTTCCAACAACTGATGCTGTCAAAGTATGGGAGTGCAATACTGACAAAAAAAAAGAATCTCACTATATTGTTTTAAATACTTTAATAAAAATATCACACTTTTTTAAAAACATATGTAACTTCAAAACCATTCACAGAAAAAAAATTATATATACAAAAATCACAAAACACAAAAGGCATAATTATCAAAATGAAAAGAAACCAAGGCTTGAAATATGTATGTGTAATCAATAGATAAGATTTAGGAAAAAATATCACGTCAGAAAAAAAATTATTAAAAAGGAAAAAATATAATGATAAGTTGTACTTGGATAAACTAATGTTACAAGAAGGAAGTCAAAATAATGCCAGAATTCATAGTATCACTTTATTCTAGACAGTTAAACTTTTTTGTAATTTTATTATTTTTATTTTCTTCGTGATCCTAATACTCCATCACAAGTTTCACTTTCTTAAATTAGCTAGATTTTTTTTTAACTTTCTGCATAATATTTTAATCATTTTTGAGCTGTTCTCATGTGGGAACATCTCTCCTGGATTTCCTCAGCACATCAGTAAGTTTAAATATTAATGTTGTGACTTAAACTTTGAGGTTTCCCAAATTATGCAACACAGTAAAAAATGTGAACGTTTTCTAACAAACACCTAAATTTCTAAATCAATTTTAAGCCTAAGTCTACCTGACTGAGTTGCAAGTTTTCCAACAAAAAGTAAATTTTAGAATCATATTGCCACAAAACGTTGCTTTTGATCAGCTTGCTGCAAAACATGTCGATAGAGAAATGTGGCACTTTTGGTTTTCCATCCACTGTGTTTTGTACTTTGTATAGGTGGTTAAACGTGGAGAAACTCGTTTTTCCCCAAACTCACAGCCAGAACTCCGTCCTCACTGATGACCAGGTAGCCGAGCTGGTCCGGAATCCGCTCCAGACCCGCAGTCAGAGCCGCCGTCGTCTGGAAAACAAACAAGCAAACAAAAAACAGGCTTCCGTGAACGTTTCATCAGCTTCCAACGAAACAAAACGGAGAAAATATTAAGTTTAAACCCTCACCATACTGTACAGTTTTCTGCTGCGGTTTGTTGTTTCTAACTGCAACTTCACTTCCGCCTGCTGCCGCTGCGTGACCCTCACGTGACCACTGACGCAGCGGCTCACATGATCAAGCCTGCTGATCCGAACCGTCTCTCGGTGGTGCTACTGGACCAAAGCAGCTGGCTATGGCGGGTCGAGGCAAACTGATCGCCGTGATCGGGGACGAGGACACGGTGACGGGCTTTCTGCTCGGTGGGATCGGGGAGCTGAACAAGAACCGAAAGCCGAACTTCCTGGTGGTGGAGAAGGACACGAGCATCACGGAGATCGAGGAGACGTTCAAGTGAGGCCCGATACACTGTTACACACCGGAAACCTCTCATTTTAAATATTTATACAAAATTAAAATAGACCTCAGGTGAAATCAACAATAATAAGACAGCATTATTGATGAGAATATTAAATTTGTAAAATTCTGAATGGAATCTGGTGTTGCTTGAGGTTCGGGCCCACTAGCTCCTCCCAACTCATACACTTCATGTTTTAATATTTTTATTTCCTATAATCTGTTTTTTGGTGTAATTTGGCAGAGAGTTTATAATTATATTAATTACGACACATAAATGAAAACTGTCAATTTAACCAAAATGTTAATATGTTTGTTCTTTATACCAGACTCTCTTGAAAATGAAAGCGTTTTTAAAATTAGTCGATTGTTGATCGCATATAAAACTTTATGTTCGATCAGAATGACCTCATTAAATGTATTGATAGTATTGTAAACATTCGTCTGACATTACATTGTTCTGATATTTTTTTCATTTGGTTGTCAAAGAAAAATGACTTTTTAAGGATATTGGTGCAATGTGTGTATGGAATACCCTCAGAGGCAAAAACAATAGTGCAATGGAAGTATCTTATTATTTAGATTATTTGAAAAATTCAATCTAGATTAAAAAAAAATCTTAAATGTATTCCAACTTTCTGAACAGATTCCTGACTTTGATTCAATTTTTGATAGTGAATCTATTATTCTTGAACAGATTACCTACTCTGAACTGATTCTTGAAAAACTTCCTAATTCTGCGCACATTCTTAAAGAGATTCCTGACTCTGGTGTGAAATCTGATGCTGAATCTTAGGTTTTTTTTAATTCTTGAACAAATTACTGATTCTTGAACAAATTCCTAATTCTGAACTTAGTCTTGAACAGATTCCCGACTTAAATCTGATTCTTCACTCTGAACAGATTTCTACATTTGAACAGGTTCATAGATCTGAACTAATTCCTGTTAAGATTTCCCTGTTATTTTAACTGTTCGGACATTTGTTTCCTCCTGCAGGAGCTTCCTGGCTCGGAGCGACATCGCCATCATTCTGATCAACCAGTTCATCGCCGAGATGATCCGGCACGCCATCGACGCCCACATGCAGTCGATCCCGGCGGTGCTGGAGATCCCGTCCAAAGAGCATCCGTATGACGCGTCCAAGGACTCCATCCTGCGCCGGGCCAAGGGCATGTTTTCTGCAGAGGATTTCCGATAAACGGCTGATTAACGAGCTGAGTGTGTTGATCCGCTGGTTATTTACACGGCATGTCGTCTGAGATTTCCAGGAACTGGATGCTCAGTTTTCATGTGACTGTGTCGTTTTTTTGTGTGTATTTCTGCAGTTGTTCTCCTCCCATCAGTGTTTGTGCAGATGTGTTAACTTATAAAATGTAATAGATGTTGGAATTAATAAAATATATTTGTGATTGTGGAGTTCATTGTTTATATTCAGTGAGAGAAGGTAACATATCAACTACGTTTAAACGTTTTTTTTTCTACACAAACTCATTCATTGGATCAGTACATGTAATATTCTTAACTCCTTTAAAGCTGCAGTATTTAACTTTTACAAAAATATGTTTTTTCCATATTTGTTAAAACTGTCACCATGTCATGTTACAGCCAGATAATCTGTGAAAAGATTGAGCTCCTCCACTTCCTCAGAGTGTTATTTCTGCCTGAAGAAATGAACCGTTCCAGACCAGCAACCAATCAGAGCCAGGAGGCGGTGTCTTAGTGCTGTCAATCATCCTCACGTACTGCTGATAAAAATGTTGTAATGGCGGAGAAACAAGCCACCATTCCAGGAATGCTATTTTAGGGTTTTAGATCGTAGATTTATAACCCCTTTACAAAAATTCTGAACTGACCTCAGATTAAAGTCTAAAATACGTGTAATGTCCAAATCATAATTCCTCCACCACTGTGCTTAACAAGGTTTTCTCCAAAAAGACTTGTGATTTATGTGGACACAATCTTCAAAAAGTAATGCTGAAGTATTCTTTTTAGTGTGAAGATACTTTTTTCCACCACTCTTCACAAGGTTTGCTCAAGGTTTTTTTAATTGCCTTGTTTGTAGACGGTCTTATCCTGGGATGAATTTGCTGGGGAAATTACTTTTCTTTCATTAGTTCTTTCAAAATAGAAATGAATGATCCAGAATCGGATCCAGACGAGATAAAAACAAGAACTGAAAACACCAACACAGAGGAACTTCATAAGCTTCTGTCCTTCAGCTGAAGTTCAGAAAAACATGAGCTGACCCTCAATGGAGGACAGAAAACACTGACGCTGAAGGACATCCTGTGCAACCCCAGGATCTTCAGTCCGGTGGAGACCAAATAGGAACTATTTCTTTTTATAGTCTTATCACAATATCAGAAAGTACAAACCGTTCTGTTAATTTCTCTTTGGGAATCAATAAAATGTCTTCTATTCTATTCCAGTAAGTGTAACAGGGTTTTATTTTAACAGTATTGCAGATGTGAAGTAAAAAATTGTTTATTTATTCTTTGAATTTATTTTGTTTTGTCTAGAAGTTGTTTCTTCAGACTTTTATCGGTAGTTTAAGTTCAGTGCTGCGCTTGACGGTTGGTGGTTACCATAGCAACCAGTAATTGCAGGCACCTCCCCCTTTTTCTGTTGCCATTGGTAACTAACAGCTCTGTGTTTTCTTTACAAATGTTATATTTTCACACATATTTAAACAAATTTAATCATACACAGTGTTTCATTAGTAATTTTGCTGTATTTTCTATATGTTTTTAACTGCTATCATTGTTAATGTTGTCTATTTTAGTTATGTTTAATTTTACAAATGTTAGCTGCTGCTAACTGCTCATTGGGAGCTTTTCCTTTGTAGTTTGCTTTATCTTTGAATCTTTCACATATGATTTTATTTCCTGTACTAAAAATATATTATTTATGTTAAAGATGAGATTAGTTATGTAGATTAATGATATAAATTTATGTTAAATACGATCACAATCAGGCCCTTTTCTCTGCTGCTGTCTGTAATTGTGGGGCAGAAGCTGCTGGACTGACCTACTGGACCTGAGCTGAACATAGAGGGGTTACAAATGAACAACAAAAAACTGACCTCAGATCAGCCAGAGGGAGTATAAAGCCCTTCAGTTGGCCGGAGCTGCGTCAGACGGCCGCTCTGCTTCCCACCATGATGCTGTTCCTCATGATGATGATGATGATGATGATGGCTGCTTTTACATCCGCTGGTCCTCTTCCTGCTCCACCTGAGCACCCCAGGTGAGGTTCAACCTCAATCCGCCTCGGTTTATCTCTGCATTTCTGCTGCTCTGACAGGTCAGATGAGGTATTTTGTTGTTTTCTGTCTGCAGTGAATCCAAACTCATGGAGGACGACAGAAACTCCACTGGGAATCTTCACCGATCCCAAAATGAAACAAACTTCCCCAGGTGAGTCGTGTCGACGTTATGGAGGTTTTCATGATTCTGATTATTGTTTTTCTGATTTATTCAATTAATTGCTTCTTAAATTATTATTTGATAATTAAATATTTCCATTTTAGTTCATATTATTGTAATTTCTGGATTTTAAAGTGTAACATTCCTTATTTCTGGCTCATGTGGTTAATTCCAGTGTACATTGAAAAATGTTTTTACATTTAAATATAATTTATTTTTTTATCAGTTCTTTAGCCCCTTCTTTAATTTTGTAGTTAAAATATTTTTTTATTTTATTGATGTTTACAATTTTATTACATTTTAGTTTTATTTAGATTTTATCGAAGACCTCCTCAATCCCACCAACATGCCTTCTGTTGAGGAAGCTGAGCATGGGGACTCTGGGTTGGGCTCTCCAATCTCTGGGGACGAGGTCGCCGAGGTGGTCAAAAAGCTCCTCGGTGGCAGGGCCCCGGGGGTGGATGAGATCCGCCCGGAGTTCCTTAAGGCTCTGGATGTTGCAGGGTTGTGTTGGCTTACACGACTCTGCAATATCGCATAGACATCGGGGGCAGTTCCCCTGGATTGGCAGACTGGGGCGGTGCTCCCCCTGTTTAAAAAGGGGGACCGGAGGGTGTGCTCCAATTACAGGGGGATCACACTCTTAAGCCTCCCTGGTAAGGTCTATTCAGGGGTCCTGGAGAGGAGGGTCCGTCGGATAGTCGAACCTCAGATTCAGGAAGAGCAGTGTGGTTTTCGTCCTGGTCGTGGAACACTGGACCAGCTCTACACCCTCAGCAGGGTCCTGGAGGGTTCTAGGAGTTCGCCCAACCAGTCTACATGTGTTTTGTGGACTTGGAGAAGGCGTTCGACCGTGTCCCTCGTGAGGCCCGTGTGGGGGGTACTCCGGGAGTATGGGGTACCGGGCCCTTTGATACGGGCTGTCAGGTCCCTGTATGACCGGTGTCAGAGTCTGGTCCGCATTGCCGGCAGTAAGTCGGGCTCGTTTCCAGTGAGAGTTGGACTCCGCCAAGGCTGCCCTTTGTCACCGATCCTGTTCATTACTTTCATGGACAGAATTTCTAGGCGCAGCCGAGGTGTTGAGGGGATCCGTTTTGGTGGCCTTAGGATCGGATGTCTGCTCTTTGAGGATGATGTGGTCCTGTTGGCTTCATCGGAACGTAATCTGCAGCTCTTGCTGGAGCGGTTCGCGGCCGAGTGTGA
Organism: Poecilia reticulata; assembly: GCF_904066995.2. Taxonomy (NCBI): domain Eukaryota; kingdom Metazoa; phylum Chordata; class Actinopteri; order Cyprinodontiformes; family Poeciliidae; genus Poecilia; species Poecilia reticulata. The sequence continues at coordinate 3,382,549 of NC_088852.1, read as the reverse complement.
AGCGGCCTGGATGAGGCTCAGTGCCTCCAAATCCGAGGCCATGGTCTTGAGCCGGAAAAGGGTAGAGTGCCTTCTCCGGGTCAGGGGGGTCGTCCTGCCTCAAGTGGAGGAGTTTAAGTATCTGGGGATCTTGTTCACGAATGAGGGAAGAAGGGAGCGGGAGATCGACAGGCGGATTGGGGCAGCGTCTGCCGTGAAACGAGCGCTGTACCGGTCCGTCGTGGTGAAGAGAGAGCTGAGTCAAAAAGCGAAGCTCTCGATTTACCGGTCGATCTACGTTCCCACCCTCATCTATGGTCATGAGCTTTGGGTCATGACCGAAAGAACGAGATCACGGATACAAGCGGCCGAAATGGGCTTCCTCCGCAGGGTGGCTGGGCTCTCCCTTAGAGAGAGAAGCTCGGTCATCCGGGAGGGACTCAGAGTAAAGCCGCTGCTCCTCCACGTCGAGAGGAGCCAGTTGAGGCTCGGGCATCTGGTAAGGATGCCTCCTGGACGCCTCTCTGGTGAGGTGTTCCGGGCACGTCCCACCGGGAGGAGGCCTCGGGGAAGACCCAGGACACGCTCGAGGGACTATGTCTCTCGGCTGGCCTGGGAATGCCTTGGGGTTCCTGGAGGAGCTGGAAGAAGTGGCTGGGGAGAGGGAAGTCTGGGCCTCCCTTCTGAAGCTGCTGCCCCCGCGACCCGACCCCGGATGAAGCGGAAGAAAATGGATGGATGGATGGATGGATGGATTTTATCTAATTTGTTTCATTTGAGTTTTTCTTTTTTTCATAGTCTTTAAATGAATGTCTTTTAATTTTAATTTTACAAATCAACAGATTTTTGTTTTGTTTTTGTAATTATTCCTTTCAAACTATTTGTGTTATTTTAATGTCAGTGGAGTTTTATGATATTTTACTATATTTTAGTTAGGCTGAAACTTATTTAATTTCTTTTATTTGGGTTTTTTATTTCTTCTATTTTATTTTTGTTGCTAGTTTTTCATTTTCCTATTTTATTTTTCTCTCATTTAATTGTTTTATTTGATATTTTCAAATTTTGTCCTTATAATTTTGTGCTTTATTTTTAAAAGAAATTAATTTCAGCATTTTCTAACATTTTAACAGTAGGTGCAGCTACCATTGTGATATGTACAACAGATGTTATGCAGGCATCTCCTCCTCATCCTTTCACTGCGTTTTTGTACAAACCTGTTGTGGTTTTGCTTTCGTCTTTCAGTTTTGACTCTTCTGTGAACATTAATGGGACAGAGGGCGGCAGGTAAGTTCCTGGTCATCTAAATTTTATAAAAGAGATCTACAGGAGAAAATACTGTTGTTTAACTCAGTTTGCTAATTTCTGTGTTCTTGTCATGAACAGGACTCCCTATATGTGAGTAAACTCTGCTGTAAATCCTCAACTCCAGCTCCACGTCATCCACTTTCAAACTGCTCTGTATTTGTCTTCCAGTTTGGTTCTTCCTCAGGGCCCACTGTAAGAATCAGTCCTCAGATTAAACATTCAGTATCTGCTCAGATGCTTGTCTGTGTTGTTCTCAGACAGATGTGAAACCAGATGTTTGTCTATGTGTGTTTCAGGGAACCTGGTCAGGAGTACGTATTACTGATAATCTGATTGGCTGAAAGGGATCGTCAGTGGGTGAAGGAAAAACTCATAAGTTTAACTTTCAAAACACTGTAACTATGTTTCAGGGAGTCGATACCAAGAGCCGTAACTATATAGGATGAAGATTACAAACCAAGTTAGACACAGAATAAATCGCAGAAGGTGAGATGAGAGCAGAGTTGGGTAGTAGTCAAATATTGTACTCAAGTAAGTGAGTCAACATATTTTTATTCAAGGAAAAGTAAAAAAGAAGCTCTCCAAAAAAAATCAAGTAAGAGTAAAAAACTATTTGGTGAAAAGTTTACTCAAGTACTGACCTGATCAAATGATCAAATATTTAATATTTAAAAATTATACCACCAGATGGATCAAAATATAAAGTCAGTCAGAACTTTGGGTATTTTAAGAATAAAAATGACAATAATTAATAAAGTAACATCATAAGGTAAAATACAATTTTTCCAAATATGTTTCTTTCAATAAAAACTTATGAAACTTTAACAAAACTATGTTTGTTTCTGTGTCTGGTGAACGAGACACTGACAAACAGAGCAGCTAAAACATTTTTCATTCAGTCGAGAATCCAGAAATGTTACTCAAGTAAAAATAAAAAAGTAAAAATACTCATAAAAGTAGATATTTTCAAAAAAGTTACTGAAGTAGATGTGACTAAGTAAATGTAACTAGTTACTACCCAACTCTGGATGAGACCCACAGACCTTAACAGTCAGCCATTTAATTAATCAGGTTCATGTGTACTGAAGCGCCAAAATAATAATACAATTTTCAAAAGTTTAAACCTTATACAGATTTAAACCTAAATTTCAAAACATCTAGAAAAAAAGGAATGGCTGGGATCCACTGGTAGTTAAACAACTTGTTAGATTTAAAAAAATAATAATTACTTCAATAATGGTAAGCCTTTGTTACATTTTTCACTCACGGAGGTCGAAATTTTTCACCTGCGCGGTGCATGCTGGGCCGAAGACGATACTGTCATAGAAGCTAACATACGCTAACATCTGGACTGAGGCAAACTCCGTCAAAGTTTTTATGTGCTGTAATACATGAAATGTAAATATTAAAAAAATGTGATCGGCTTGTGATCTACTGTTTACTATATTAACCAGAGGTGACACCATTAGCCGGAGCTAACACCGTTAGCAGAATGAAGGCCAATGAAGCATCTCTAAGTTTGCATAATATATTTGAGAAAATGTTTTGATCCTGATGCTAACAATAAACAGCTTGAGTTACAAACTGGAATATTCAAAATCAATAAATCAAAAAGTAATTGGTGAAGGACATTGCGAGTATTTTCTGTCTTTGCTCAGATTGTGATTGGTTTCCTGACACAATTTATGTCCATTTTCATATACATTTCAATAGATTCTGAAAATCGGAGAGGAATTATTGAATTGATTAATCAGGATTATTTTAAATCACACAACTAGAAGATAACCTGACATCCGGAACTTGCTTCTGATTAAAGTTACTTTGAATTTACTTGTTAGTACGGAGAATAACAGTGATTTTTGATGTGTTCTTCTTTCAGGAAAGCTTTTTTGAACACAAAATGTCCCATCAGTCTTTGCCATACGGGGAGGCTCGGTGAAAATCTTCAGGCTGGAGGAGATGAAAAAGCGGGAGGGTCTGTCCATGATCCTTACGGACCTGGGAAGTGACATCACAAACTGACCCACTTCTACCTGACCAGACGCAGAGAGACATCATGAAATCACCTTTAATTGTTTTTCTCTGCTCTGTAATCATTTTGTCTCATCTTATTATCCCATTTCGCCCTGAAACACTTTTTCTATGTGTAACCGGATCCTTTCCCGCGTTGTGCTGGTTTTTGAGTGGATGGACCGTGACACAGTTTATCTTTCGAATGGATGATTCTCGGTTTATTTCTGACGAGAATACAGACAAAACAACCGTGTTAAAAGCTGCCCGCTCCAAGTCCTACACAAAACAAAAGTATAAGCAAAAATTAACTTAATAGAGCTATAAATAAACAATGTATTTAGATGGAAAAATAAAGTACACACACCTCTCTCACAGGACAAGACAAAAGGGGAGGGGATAAGGGGCGCAAACCTTAGACATAATGTAAGACATAGACATTATATTATGTCTATGGCGCAAACAATTTAAAGATAATACCACAGAAGAAGAAATAAAAGGGAGGGGCTTCCGATCTTAAAGTAACACGGTTAAAACAATGACAGGTGTTTCAGTAAGATAAGGAACAAGACAAATAATCAAAAAAATACATTTTGTGTAATTATAACAAAAGAGAATTACAACCAGGTTACATATGCAATAAATTCAAATTGTATGTTTTATAATCATTACACCCTAGAAATCAACTGCAGCGTCCATCTGTAACTACTAAATACTGTTCATGAGATGTAAACCAAATCAACAAACCCGTTACAGAAAAACAGAAACGTGTCATTTGAGGGGTTTATTCAGTTGTTTGAGGACAAAAATATATATTTGCTTAATTGAATGAATCTGATACAAATAGCACAACAAGATTCTCTTTGCTTATTGATGCTGAATAAAAGCGCTTTAAAAACATTTTCTTCTGTATCCTGATTTTAAATTAAGGTGAACTTTGGCGCCATCTGGTGGCGGAATAAAGAAGCTCACTTTCTTAGTGAGTTGAGTTTATTTCAGTTTATTTGATCATCTTTCTGCTCCGCCTCCTGCGGCGCCGCCCTCCGCGGCCTCTGCTCCGCCTCCGACGTCACCATTCACCGTAACGCCCATGTGAGCTTCACCTCCTGTGCCGTGGTCGGTCCCCGGAAGGTTTTGTTTTTTTCTGTGTTTGAGTTCCTGTTTGTATTTAGTTGTGTTTTCTGGACTCTAGCCCTCCTGCCGCCGCCCACCCTGTTGGGTCTGGACTTTTCTGTTGGGCGTCTGGTATCCGCCCCTTTAGGGGGTACTGTCGTGATCCGTGTTTCTGTGTGTTTATTTTTGAGTTTCTGTGTGATCCTGTGAGTCCTGTTTCTGCGTCTTCCCCGTCGTCTCCCAGGTGTGTCTCGTTCCCTTGATTACCCCATGTGCATTTAGTCTCACCTGTTGTCTGTGTTCTTCGTCGGATCCTTGTCAATCTATGTGGTCTGCTCCCGTGGATGCCTGTTTTCCCGTGCTGTTCCGTGTTTGGATTATCATCATTAAATTCATCATTTTTTCATCACATCCTGGGTCTACCTGCGTCCACTTCCTCACCGCAACCAACCACATCATGACACTAGCTTCCTAGTGCCACACAGGCCCAGTTGCCAGCAATTCAACTTTAAAAGTTACATATTTTTTTCAATGCAGATTCATACTTTTCCAAAGATCTGGAAGCCTTAGAGGATTACATCGACAATTGCTTCAATCGGATCCGCCCCATGAAGAAAAACAAGAACCCACCGAGCGCTCCAACTCAAACCTCTGAAGGAACCCGACAGCAGGAACAACAAGTAGCACGGATAACTCACCCACATTGTCATCCGAACCCAGCCCTTGAGGGATTAGTGTCATCTTATTGACAGACTTTCATTGATAAAATTACTGCATAAAGACTTTCAACAGATGCATGATGGTCTGATGATGGTCAACAGAAACTGGTGAAAGAAAAGAAAGGCCTTCACTCTTCTCTCAAAACACTCACTCATTCATATTGAACAAACAGTGGAGTAAACAGTAAACCAAACAATCCCGGAAACGATGAGTCAAAATTCTTATGACAACAAGAAATTTATCAAAATAACTGGAAAACGATGAGATAAAAGCCAAATCCTAGTGGCAGAGAGTGGTGACTTTTTGAGGTGTGATCAGTTATTGATCATATCATTTGCACATAGCAACAGTTGTTACTAGTAAATTTAGAAAATGCATAAGAAATAAATTTTTTGTCGGCCCCTCCAGTGCGGTGCCCCCATTTGTCACGTACAGAACTGGTTTTAACTGGTTTCAACAGGATGTTGGTGGCGTATAAACACTGAAAAGCAACATCAAGTACATAGTATCAGAAAGTAGAAGCTGTTCTCAGTAGGAACAGTTTGTACTTCCACATTTCTGTATCTAGAAGTCGGGAGAAAGGGTAGATGAAGAGACTGAACAGTAACAAGGTTACAGGTCCGGATGGTGTCAACCGGATGGTGTCCACCCCAGAGTCCTGAAGGCCTGAAGCTGCAGAGCAGCGTCACCTTTTCAACATTAGTCTGACCTGAGAGAAGGTTCCACTGTTATGGAAGACATCCTGCCTGATCCGGTACCAAGAAAACTCAACCATCAGCCATCAATGACCATAGACCTTTTGGCCTGATAACCCACATCATGAAAGTCCTGGAGAAACTCCTGTTGGCTCACCTGAATTAGAAGACAAGAACATATCAAGACCCCCTGCAGTTTGCTTATCACTGTGAAGTTGGAGTTGAAGATGTCATCATACACCTGCTTCAACAAACCCACTGCCATTTGGACAAAGCAGGCAGCGCTGTGAGGATCATGTTCTTTGATTAACCCTAACCCTAACCCAATTCAGCCAAAGTTGCTCTGTGAGAAACTTCAGAAGACACAGGTGGAGGCCTCAACAATTGCCTGGCTACCTCACAAACAGACCACAGTTTGTGAGACTGAAGAAGGACTGTGTGTCTAACCAGGTGGTCAGCAACACGGGAACACCACAGGGGACTGTATTCTCACCATTCCTTTTCACTCTGTACACATCAGACTTCCAGCCCAAGTCCAACTCCTGTCATGTCCAGAAATACTCAGATGATTCTACAGTTGTTGGGTGAATCAGACATGGACAAGAGGCCGAGTAAAGAGAGCTGGTCTGTACGCCTTGTGTCATTGTGTGGGAACAATCGTCTCATCTTAAATGTGAACTAAACAAAGGAGATGATTGTCTATTTCAGGAGGAACAGGTTTAGATTAAACCAAACTTCCATCATGGGAGAAGAAGTGGAGGTGGTTCAGGAATATAAGTACCTTGGTGTTCATCTGGATAATAGACTGGACTGTAGATGCAACAATGAAGTGTCTATAAGAAGGTACAGAGCAGACTGGACTTCTTGAGGAAGCTAAGATCCTTCAAGGTTTGCAGCAAGATGCTACAGGTCTTCTATAAGTCGGTTGTTGAGAGCGTCATCTGATCTGCCATCATCTGTTGGGGCAGCAGCATCAGGGACGTGAAAAGGCTCAACAGCCTGATAAAGATGGCTGGTTCTGTTCTGGGAATGACTGTGGAACCTCTGGAGATGATCATTTGCACGTAGCAACAGTTGTTACTAGTAAATTCAGAAAATACATAAGAAATACCCTTTTTGGCACTCCCTCTAGTGTGGTGCTGCCATTTGTCACATATAGAATTGGTTTTAACTGGTTTCAACAGGATGTTAGTGGCGTATAAACACTGAAAAGCAACATCAGATACATAGTATCAGAAAGTACAAGCTCTTCTCAGTCAGAACAGCTTGTACTGTACAAAAAAGGCTCAACAGCCTGATAAAGAAGGCTGGTTCTGTTCTGGGGATGATGGTGGAACCTCTGCAGATGATTATGCAAATAAAATAAGGATTCTTCACAGGATCAAGAAAATTATGGACAACCCAGAACATCCTATTCATGAGACGGTCTTGGGAAGGCGGAGCATCTTCAGTCAGAGGTTTCCTCAGATTTACTTTATAACAGACTACTATAAGAGATCTTTCATACCAGCAGACAATATGATTTATGCCTACAGTCATTACAATCTACAATAACTCTAATATCCCTAACCTATATAACCCCTATATGCACTGTGCTCATCAGGAGAGGGCTCGCTTTCTTCACCTCTTGTAAATCATGACAGTGGCTGCAATCCCTGACGTCCTATCCTCCCTCTAGGCCTGGGCCTGGGTGTGTCACCCTCACAGACCCCCCTGAAGCTCCGCCCCTGTATAAACAACACAAAACTGACCTCAGATCAGCCAGAGGGAGTATAAATCCCTTCAGTTGGCCAGAGCTGCATCAGAGTGCCACTCTGCTTCCCACCATGATGCTGTTCCTCATGATGATGATGATGATGGCTGCTTTTACATCCGCTGGTCGTCTTCCTGCTCCACCTGAGTACTCCAGGTGAGGTTCAACCTCAATCAGCCTCGGTTTATCTCTGCAGTTCTGCTGCTCTGACAGATGAGATGAGGCATTTTTTGTTGTTGTTTTCTGTCTGCAGTGAATCCAAACAAATGGAGGACAACATGAACTCTCCTGAGAATCCTCAACGTCCTCCAAATTTTGCAAACTACCCTGTGTGAGTCATGTGGACCTTACGACGGTTTTTATGACTGTAATAAAAACATTTGCTGCTAAAACTTAGTTTTAAGTTCATTTCTACACCAAGTTATCTGCTTTTGAGTTTAGGTTATGGGGTGGCAAAAAAATAAACAGTTGCGTTTCATCTACGTCTGTATTTTGGAGTGATTCGAGAACAGTGCCTTGAGGTACACAACATTTGGTCTTTAATAGTTTAGATTTATCAAATAACAGAATCTAGCTTATCACTACTCACACTTTGAGCTGATATTTTTAAATAATTTACATTTATTTTACTTCTTTTCATCTGTATTAATTTATTTAGACATTTTTGATTTTATTTTACTTTTGTTTGGATTTTGTGTGTTCTTATTGAGTCTCTGTGTTGTCACGTTTTTCCCCTTCATTGTCCCAGCTGTCTCCTGATTACTCCCTTGTGTATTTAACCCCACGTGTTTCACCTGCTCACTGTCAGAGTCTTGTCTTGCTTTTTGTCAGTAGTCGTTAGTCGTGTCATTGTTCATCACTGTCTTGTTCCAGTGCTAATATTTTCCTAGCATCATTGCTCACCTGTGCTGCATGAACTTCTGTACTCTTTTGTGATCATAATCATCACCTTTACGCCTGCAAAACATCTGGATTGAGACAAACTGTCTTAAACAAACAAATGTGATCAGCTTGTGAGCTACTGTTTATTATATTCGCCACAGCTAACACCTTTAGCCAGAGCAAATACCGTAAACTAGAGCTAACACAGTTAGCAGTAGCTAATGGCTGTTCAAAAGGCAAGTGAAGCATATTTAAGTTTCTATAACACACCACCCTGCAGAAAGTTTTAATGTGAAGGACATTGTGAGTATTTTCTTTTTGCTCAGATTGTAATTGGTTTCCTGACATGATTTATGTCGTTTTCATTTACATTTCAATAGATTCTGAAAATCAGAGAGGAATTATTGAATTGATTAATCAGGATTATCTTAAATCACACAACTAGAAGATAACCTGACATCCGGAAGTTGCTTCTGATAAAAGTTACTTTGAATTTACCTATTATATATTTTTTAGTACAGAGAATAACACTGATTCTTGATGTGTTCTTCTTTCAGGAGTGGTGAATTCAAGATAAAATGTACCTACAGTTTTTGCCGTAAAGATTGGCTCGGTAATAAACTTAAGAAAATTGGAAATTCAATAATTGGAGGGAAGAAAGTTGATCCTCCGAAGGAGTGACATCACGAAGTCGCCCACTTCTACCTGACCAGATACAGACAGACATCATAAAATCATCTTGAATTTTTTTCTTTGCTGTTGAATCATTTTGGGTTTAAAATCATAAATATTTTCTGACAATCCTTTCAATGAACATAGTTTCTCTAATCTTATTATCCCATGTTACCCTGAAAAACTTGCATCTGTCAAGGTTTTATGTAATGCACAATAAAATACGCAATAAATTTAAGTTGTATGTTTCATAATCATTACATTCTAGAAATAAACTGCAGCGTCCATCTGTAACTATTAAATAGGATTATATACTTTCTAATTGTTTATATTTATTTACCAGCTTCATGAGATGTAAACCAAATCAACAAACCCATTACAATAAAAACACAAACATGTGTCATTTGGGATTTTTATCAGTTATTCAAAGACACAAATATATTTTCTTAATTGAATGAGTCTGATACAAATAGCACGACAAGATTCTCTTTGCTTATTGATGCTGAATTAAAGCTCTTTTACAACATATTTTCCTCTGGAGCCTGATTTTAAATTAAGGTGAACTTTGGCGCCATCTGGTGGCGGAATAAAGAAGCTCACTCTTTCTCAGTGAGTCTTAGTTTATTTCAGTTTATTTGATAACTCTTCTGCATATATGACCAACAACGTAACAAACAGGATTGTTGCAGTTAAAAACACGATGAAACATTAACAGGATGATGTGAAACACTTAAAACCACTGATACACACAGAGACATTTGGCTTCTTCAGAGAAGTTTGGCAGCTTTATTTTCAGGAGGGATGTCAGTGAAACTGATCCGCAGTTTGCTAACTCACAAGGAAGATGAAAAACGACTGAAGGCCGAACACAACATCTTCAGGTGGACCTGAACGTTGAGGACGGATCCACATAGATTCATGCAGAAGGAAATGTACACTGAGCAGGTGAGTCTACAAACTCTGGTACAAGTTTGTACAAGATATATATCTTTTGAAGCAGCCAAGTTCTTGGATCCCCCTGTTTGTGCCTCTTACGGTTTGCTTTAGTATGACGACAGAAAAATGTGTGCAGTGAAGCAGATTTCTCCAACACCTGTTGATGGATATCACCCAAACTAAAACGTTTTTGTTGGAATGATTTTAATTTGTGTCTAAATGTGATACAACACAGGATATTGACAGGTAAATATCAAGGCTTTATCTTTAGACTCTGGATTTCATGAAACTGCTGCATGTGTTGCAGAGCCAGGGGTCAAACGGTCAACAATGAATTAAAAGCATAGCCCACTAAGGAGTTTTTGCACCAAAAGCAGATCATCAGTTCAACTTACAACTGGCTATTGGCTCTTGAAGGTCTTCAGAGGCACCACCACCCCTCACAGAACTTTATGTTTATTGGATTTTTCACAGGTCAGGGTTATGACTTTCTGACCTTCTAATAACTCATTTCCTGGAGGGGGTGTCAGGAGGAGGATATGTCCTTTGAAGGACCCATCTCCCAATCAGACTCGTACCAGCACCTTCTCTCAATACCACACTTCAGGAGGGATGAGTCTTGCAAGCATTGGTACAGTGTTTCCCTCTCTACGATGTTTGACCCCATCCTGCAACTCAATTTTAGTACACTACAGACACTAAGGCAGTGGTTCTTAACCTTTTTTGAGGTACCGAACCCCCCAGTTTCATATGCGCATTCACCGAACCCTTCTCCGACACACAACATACTTCGCGGTATTCTGATTAATAATGTAATTATATTAGCTGTGTTACCACCCCCCATGCCACTAGAGGGAGTAGCGACCCCGAAAAGATGCGACTAAGGACCAGATTTAGACTATAGAATTTGGTAAAAAGAGTGGAACTCCTTCAATCAGTGCTCCTCTGCAGCTATGATTGGCTAAGCAATGTAACGTGATCCTGTAACGTGATGGCAAAGCGGGGCGTCATCACGACTTTACACAAGTGTCTTTACCTCCGCGGCAGAGGCTCCGCCGAACCCCTGAGACCGACTCACCGAATCCCTGGGGTTCGATAGAACCCAGGTTAAAAACCACTGCACTAAGGGCTTTGCGATTGTGGAGACTCTGATGTCAGTAAGTAGTGGAGTCTCACACACCTCAGCCACAACCCCAATTTTATTGCACCTTAAACAATCTTTTCTGCACCTGCCCAAGTGCCCATACTAATTTGGTGTTGGGTGGGGATGTAGGAATGGCCTGAGATCTCTGACAGCACCATTGAGGCTGGGAGGGCTTGCTTGTGTGGGTCACACCCATAGTGGTGGGTTCCTGCTGGGTGGGCTATGGTTCCAGAGAATGTGACAGTCCAGCCATGGTCCACAGGGCCCACTCAGGACACTGGTGGACATCCTTCCCTCTTGACCTCTTAGGGCGTAGCTCACCAGGGGGGACAGTGATGTTCCTTCCTGGCCTGGTCCTTCTGAGTTCAGATGGCACGTTCACACTCACCAACTCAACACAAATTATTTGTATACATAGACCCGCCCACCCACATACACAGACAGACACAAATATAATCCAGATGGTTGAAAGCCATATCACTAGATTACACAGGTTACTATCACATCAATATGATTGGTGGCCCTCCTTGATGCTTGATGCAGTCCGGATTTTAAAGTTAATCATGCAATTAAAATGCCATCTTAGGATATTCTATGTGTAGAGCAAATTTCCCCTGGCACATAGACAACTATCTTCTCTATATGGTATTCCTGATGTGCCAAAGACAGGATGTGGAAAAAAGAAAGACCCATCCTTCAGAAGACTTCCAAGCTTTTTAAAATATCTTTCTGAGAATCCATCTGTTGGAGGACCTGTCATCTGAAGGATCAGATCTTTGAAAAAGTCCTTTTTCAGAGGATCTGGAATCATCTTTTGAGGAACTAGTCCTTTGAAGGTTAAAGACCTGAACCAAACATTTTAAAGAATCAACTTTCAAAAACCCTGTCTTTTTGAGTGTCTGTCTTCAGGGTACATGCCCTTCATAGGACCATGGAACTGGATAGCCTGCTATTTGCTTGGCACAATGTTTGATGGACTCATCTAGGAGGGCCCAGCTTTTGCAGGCATCATGTTTTGGGCAAGACCTTTGAAGAATTTGTCATTTTGAGAATAAATCTCTTGAAATCAGGTTCAGCTCATGATCATGTCTCATCATCAAAGCCAATGTCCTTGGTTTTGAGAAACATCCCGTTACGTTCCCACCACTCTGACTTTCACTGTTTATTAATGGTCTATATCCTGGTAGTACAAAATCAGAGCCAAATTTGGTGGAAATGGAAAGCAGTTGTAGCAGTTTGTGGAAACTCCCCCCCAATTTCCCAAAATACACAAGTCTTAGCGTGATTTAGGCAGTGATATATAGTAACTTATGCTCTCTATGTCAAGGCAATATAGCTCAAAGATAAAGCGGCATGACAATGGACTGGCCCTTAGGGGAATCCAACCTTTAGAGGGCCAGAAATCATCTTTAAAATGTAACATCTTTTTCTGGGCTTTGAACTTTGAAAGCCTAGGTTCCTTTGCCAAACTTTGCACTTAAAACCCTAGATGTGGAGAACCTGTCACTAATAGACCTGTTTGTTGACAGGACTAATCTTTCAAGGGAATCATCTTTTCGATGGCAATTCCTTTGAAGGGTCAGTCTTTTGGTGGATGATGTTCCTGACTTGTGACTCAGTTGACTGTGTTTTTTAACACCAGATACCTAATTATTATTGAGAAACAGCCCATGATTTTTCCTCACTTTGATTGCCACTGTTTTATGTTCTGTTTGTGAACGGTCTTTCGATCTGGCTGGGTCTGGTATTAAACCAATGCCACAGTGGCAGACAAGGTGGGAACTTAAACACCACTAGTGCTATGAGAACCAGTTTGGTGGAGAACCTCATACTTCAGTCACAGTCACATTTAGGTGGTGATAGATTGAATATATTCTACATGAAATATACACACAGCTCATGTATATATATATCCACATGACGAAGGACTGGGCCTACAAAGGATCCAGCTTTTAGAGGACCAGGCTTCTGGTTTCTCCTGTTTCTGAATCTCTGCAATCTGAGTTCTCCTCTGGAGGACCTCGGTCGAGTCCTTGGAGGTTTTTGCTTTTGCACATTAGCATCAGTCTCAATTGGTGGCTTTTAAACTATCTTTTCATATTCTTAAGAAAACAAGGTAATAAAAAACCCTCAAAATTGCATGTTGATGAAAGTTTGTTTATAGCACATAAAATGTTGAATGTTTTGAATATATTTGGCTTTCTTTTCTAACTTATGCCCTGACTGTGAATAATATTACATTGGCCCCTGAGTTTATGGATGTTCAGAAGGTCCTACAGCAGTTTACTAAATTACTGTACTTTTTAATGCCCATGTACACTTGGTGCCAAAGGGATATCTTTGCTTGTAAACCGAAAATACTATGCAAAAAATAAACATACATCTCTGAATTTGCTTCACTGGAGGCACAAACTGAACCAGAATTACCATGGATCCATTGATTTGATTTCATGATCAAATCAATGAATCCAGTAAAAACATATAAGGAGCGCTAACAGAGGATGTTGTGCCAGGACTTAGGCTGAACATCAATCTACGCTGGACATGGATAGCAGCATCAAGGAGACATGGAGCACAGTTTATAAGTGCAGAAAACAGAAGACAAGCAACAGAACAGGAGGAAATTCTCAAACAGAGCCCTTTAATAGAAATTACTTGGATTTTTAAAATAATGTTAGCTGCCAATTAAACCTCATTTTCCCCATCATGTTGTATGAGATTAAAAAGCTTCCATTTTTCCACTCTGTGGAAGACGTGTTACAGATTATCTGAATAATGTACGAGTATTGTTCCAGTATGAGCAGAAACATGACCCACATAGTGGTGGGCTGTTCGCACAGATGTTTTCATGCCTTCTCTGTCTTTGCAGGTTAATCTGCATCTGATCAAAATGAAAACTACTAGCATAACTACTGAAGCAGAAAATGAAAAAAAGAACTTTTGTTCATACAACCATCTGGCACTAAACCTAAAGCACTAATCATAAACATTAGTTCTGCTAATGCTGAAGTACTACCACCATAGTATTTAGCAGAGGCTAATGCTAGCACTAAATTCAACCATGTTAATATGTTGACACAACATATCACCCTCTGTGGGGACAAATTTGTTTTTGCACACTTACTTATTCGGTTTTACTTCTAGAAGTGATTCTTTGGAACAGATATTTTACTCGTTTTCAGTTTTATAGTTGTTGGGTTTTGCTAACTTTACGGTAGGACTTTGGTCAGAAAACATGCAGGACATCAGTAGATTTTAAACTGTTTTTGGTGCATTCTGAGTACAGAAGAAACCTCATTTGCTGCACCGCATCACAGATGGAGAACATGAGGAGAGGAAATGGAACTGTCACGTAAACAGTCTTCACTCACTTCAAAATAAAAGCATGAATATAAACGTCTAACTACTTGAAGAATTCTTAACAGTCGATAACCAAAACATCAAGACGTATGAAAGTTCACTAAAACAACCAAGTAAATTAGCTCTTTAGAATTTAGAGGAAACTAAATTTGCTAAACGATTTCAAATAAGCTAAATGCCCACCACTGCTTATTTCCTTGAATCTTAAATGGTGCTTTTTACAAATGTACTTATTACTTTCCTGATACTTTCAGGCTATTTAATGGTATTTTTAGGTTATTTATTATGGGAATGTTGATTACTTGACTGTATCTTAAAGGGAACAGCCAGGATTTCATGTGACGTTTTCTTAACTTACTAGAACTTTAAGGGCATGTTCCAGCTTCTCAAAATGTACTTAATGAGGATTATTTGTTTTTACCTGCTGTTTACATGGTATTTCCCTGTAATTTACATGTTGCCTTAAAGGAAATTACATGTTACTGAAAAGTAACGTGCAAATTCAGAACAGGAACCTCCAGGTTTTAGGATAGTAGCTTTTGGTGAAATGCAATTGAATGTTACTAGAAAGCACAGTAGAAGAAAACTAACTTCTAATTTAAAAACGCTTAAGTTATTTAAGAATGGTAATAAGAAGGTAACATGTTAATTACTGAAATGTAGCTCTAGGGTTTCAAGAAAGTTACCTTC
Source organism: Poecilia reticulata (assembly GCF_904066995.2). Lineage (NCBI taxonomy): Eukaryota > Metazoa > Chordata > Actinopteri > Cyprinodontiformes > Poeciliidae > Poecilia > Poecilia reticulata. The sequence goes on along the minus strand of NC_088852.1, from coordinate 3,367,290 downwards.
AAGTTTTTGGAAAGTACCCTCTTCCAGGAATTAAGGATTTATGAAAGCAACATGGAAGTTCCAGGAAAGTAATAACATGTGGAGGCAGACGTTTTTACGGGTGTTTTGCAATATTTTGTTAGTTTGGTTAAAATATTTCTAAAAAGAAATATTAAAATAAATGCAGTGTAAACTCAGCTTGAATCTTTTTGTCATTTACTTTAGACTCTGTTTGAGAACTCTGAGTGTTTTCCATCCTTTTCTGGAGAACGAACTCGTTCCTTTTTCTGACTTCCCGTTTCCTGATTGATATGTAGGTACGAAAGGACAGCAAGAAGAACAGGCCACACAAAGGTAGAGAATACTAAACACTTCAGATTTACGCGCCTGAACTTACAGAAGACATCACCTAAGAAGTACCTCCAGTTGAGACGAGCTGATGTGTCCGTCCCAGACTGTGACCCTGAATGCATCGTCTCTGTTATCTGAGATAGGCTATGGCTTTGGAAGGGGGATTATCAGAGGAAAAACAACATCCAAGCATCCGTTCTCCTTCAAAATGTTCTTATTTTTTCCCTTCATCTGTCTCACATTGTTTTAGAAAAATAGAAATCAGGAAAACATTATTACAAAAATAAACCAAAATATTTGTCCAGATTCTACATCCACATGACAACTTCACAGAAATATGACTTATATTGCACAGCGAGGGATTTCCTCCAGTAGGAAGTAAATCACTGACACGATTTGTAGAAAAAAGAAACACATTAAAACGATCCAAAGATGAAAATCCTGGATGTGTTTGGTTTTTTTTCTTCGTTTCCACAGAAAGACAGCAGCTCGATTCCCAGGCCCTCCTTCATCCATCAGGAAGAAAAAATAATTCATCCAAAAGCTGCTCCAAGGGAAGAGTAAAAACCCAAAAACGCAGGATGAGTTTTGGTTGAAGGCACAGAGTTCCAAGAACAGGAATGTTGATGCTGACTGGAAGCGCAGCAGATGGTTCTGTTCCTGCGGTCCGATCGACTCCCCTGATGGTCGGAGGGCAGGGCTTTGACCCTCTGGGGAGACAAGAAAGCGACAGAACACAAGGATTTAGTTTCCCTTTAAGGTCACGCTTAGGTTTATACAAAACATGTTCGCTACATTTTCTTTACACAAAATCCTTCTTAGATGATGAAATATTAGTCTGCTTATTTTGAGTACCTTCCAGAATGAGCTGTTTTAGACAGCTTTGAAAAGCAAAAGTGGAGCCTTTTGCACAACCAACTAGAATGCAGAAAGTGGTTTCTGAATGGTAAGTCAACAATAAAACACTTGTCTTTTCCAGCAGCCATTATAAGGCTCACCAAACATGCTGGAGCTCCCTCCCCTTGGGTTGCTAGGTAACAGGCTGGACTCAGCTAGGGTTGCTAGGTAACGACGCAGTTCCTATGGAATGTGACTTAATAAATCCCAACTATGTTATTTGTTTAATTAAAGTGCTGAATATTTAGTTTAGTGATGAGTAGGAAAGGGAACATTTTGTTGGCCATCAAGTCCTTTTGATTTTACAATTTTGGCTAATTTGAGAAACTGACTCAGTTTGAGCTGTTTTGGGAAGAAGAACGGGCAATTTTGGTTTCATTACACAAGATGGCTGAATGCAAATGCACACCACACTTTTCAGATTTTTATGTATAAAACATTTTAACTTTTCCCCGTTACTTCAGAGTCACAAACTAGGTTGTCTCAATCACAAATCTGTAGCAAAATACAAAGAAACCCCAAGACGCTGGTAACAGGAAGGCCCTTTATTGATGTGACCTGTGAGGTTTCACCAGGTCTGTATGCGGCTCCACCCCCACCTCAACGCCATCTTTCTTGAAGTTAATCCTCCCGTCCGCGGCAGATGGTCCAGGGAGCATCCTCGGCCCTCAGCAGCTCCTGTAGTTATGAATGATTGCGCCGCTGTGGGCATTAAGTTGGATCAGTGTAATCCACCGCAGCATATGCAGCAGCCAAATCCCCTGGAGAGGAGGACTTTCCTTTGTTGATTTCCCTCCGTAGAGACATTCCTAGAAGGTCAGGAGGTGTTAGGTTGGCTCGTCTTTTTTCCTCTGATGCTCACTTATCACAGAATCAAGGCATCGATCGTCCATTCGGCGTCTTCTTAGCTCAGTTAGGCATTAATTATGCCTCTAGCTTGAAGCATTCAGCCAATCACAAACAATAAAACTGGATTAAAAGGAGTTATCTATCACCAACAAGTAGCTGAAGTTCAGCCTCTAAACAAGTGAAATGATTGTTTAGTTGGGTCAATAACTTGGCCATTAAGGAATATTCCAGTTCTTTGCTCCTGGCTTGCTTTGGTTGTGTGTTTTGGGTCGTTGTACGCCTGTGCAGTCGATTTGACTGCTGGGTTTGAGCAGACTGCACCTCCCTGAACGCCTCAGGATTCGTTCTGTCCTAGTTCATATCGTTAATATAAACTAGTGCCAGCCATCACACTTCCTTCTTTAATCCAGCTCCAGTTTGTTTCGGGAAGTGTGAATGCATAATCAAACTCTGATTCGGACCAAAGAAGCAAATTCTGGTCCAACTTCAAATCTTGGTCTTGGTTCAGTTGAAGTGAACTCTGGTTTGGTTCAAATGTATATGTGAACACCAGAGACCGCTCCAAAAGCAGAAAGCGGACTACAAAGCAGGGCAGTCTGGGTAAATTCAACCAAAACAAACTTGCTAGCCTAGCGCTAGCATGAGAAATGGCTTGTGGTCTTCTCCTAAAGACAAAAGAGAAACAACCGCTAAAATCTGACGCTACTCCATTTTTGATTACATTTTGTGACGTAGGAAGATGCACTCATGTATTTTTCAGAGGTTTTTGTGTAATTTTCTTCAGTGGTTCTTTTTGCAGTGCCACCACAGGCGAGGAGGGGAACAGTTTTTCAAAGTGTTTGGTTTGTTTGACAATGCAGTGTGAAAGTGAACCACAGCAGCTGAAAATGTAACAAATGTTGTAATTTTTGTTTTCAATCGAACTGAGTCTATTGGACTATTAGATGGGAAAACTCTAAAAACCTTAAATCAATTATCCAATTATTGGTCCCTCTAAAAACAGGGCGGCACATGTTAACGAGCTAAAACTCAAAACACAAAATTCAGATTATTTTCTGTCTTTTATTAAAATTGCAAAAACTATTTCGTTTAATTTGTTTAATTGCAGTGTCATTGGTTCAACATTAACATAGAAGTATTTTTTAAATCAATAAATCCATAATATTGATGAAACTAGTTCCACTGGCAGATTATTGTACTTATAAGATATTTTCCACATATCATATTGACTTAAAACAAGCCCTTATAACTTGCTGAAAACTTACTTGTAAGTTAGTTTTGTCTTTTTTAAAGTGCACTCAACTATTTGCATGGAAACAAGATAAAAATAGTAAGATTTAGTATTTTTTGCAGTGCAGTTTTAATTGGCAGCTTGTTCTGTACCTAACTTTGTGTCCACTAGGAGGAGCTGCAGGATCTCTACACTCCTGTTGACTCCAGTTGATCTGTGGTTCCTGATAAAGATATCATTAGGAGTCAGAAACCCTCCGATCAGAACCGACCCGCTTCCTTAAACATTTGGGCTGAAACTGAGCGCGTCTCTCACACACCCTGTGACCTTTTTCGGATGTTGGAGCTGTGACATTTTGGTGTTTCTGCTCCAGTGGTCACATTAAACTGACGTAAAGATGAAGCAGAGTGGTGTTTTCTGAAGACAACATGCGTTTTTCCAGGCTGCAGATATGAAGTCGTGTCCTTCCTGCTACTGACTCTGATTAAAATCAGAACGAAGCAGTTGGATGTGATGATTCACTGCTGAGGCTGTGAAACATCGCGCTAACCTGGAGGGCTCTTCTTGCTTTGTTTTGTTTTGTTGTTTTTGGCTGTCAGCTCACAGAGGAGGACACGTTTTCTGATTCTGCTTCCACCCCATCCCTTGTTGCCACGGCGACGGCTTCCCAACACCTGAAACAGCTGAGTTTGCACGCAGGCCTTCGCGACCTTGACCCCGCTCCCCCCTATCCTCTGACTCGGACGATAAGCGTTTCGCTGGAGGCTCGTTTGCAGCCGTCACTTCGGCTCTGCAGCAGCGTCGTGAAGTCGTGCAGCGAGGCTAATGAGCTGAAAATAAAAAATAAAACATGACAGCGACGATACACCGAGTCCCAACAGTGACTGGATGCATTCAGTTCACTTACAGGGAGGATAACCATCCCATCATGGGAAAAGGCTAATTCAAAATATTGTTTTTCTTCCTTAGAGATTTTTTTTAAATTTTTTTTTACAAATTTGTTAAAACATAATCTGTGAGAAATTGGTCTCCTCCATATCCTCCCTGAGCTTCTATTGCCATCAGAAGAAAAGCACCAAAAACATACAATCAGAACCAGGAGGAGGGTCTCAGCGCTGTCAATCAAACTTGCAAAGGCGCTGCTAAGTGTGCTAATGGTGGAAAAATAACTTGCAGTTACAAGAAAGCCATAATTATTGGCTATGCTAACTAGCCTTAGCATTCAGAACAGGCTCAGCTGACAGGGAGAAGCTGCACTGCAGCAGAGCGTGCACACAGCCCTGATTGACAGCGCTAAGACCCTCCTCCTGGCTCTGATTGGTTGTGTCTAGTTAGTACTGAGTACTGGCAGAAGGCAGAGGAACTCGGTTTTATTCATGGATTATCTCATACTTTACTGTCACGACATAATGACAGTTTCAATAAATAATTTAGTTAGCCTCAGGTTTGGACTAACCACCAATTTCAAGGTATTTGTATCACAAAGCACAGAGTAATTGCAAAGTTCTCTAGATTTACACACACAAAAAAAAGATCTGGAAAGTGTGGTGTGCATTTATATTTACAATTCTTTGTAAAACCATGCTTTATTGAAATTGCTTCACATTCCTCTTCAATAGTTCAACCTGAGTCACATTGAATGGAGAGAAATTGTTTTCATTAGTTTTAAATTAAGTTCTGCTGCCGTTTTTAAATTTCACAACTTTTATTTTGGTCTATACAATCAAATTTCAGCATAATTAATATAAGTTTCTGGTTGCAAAGTGTTGGATTTATGAATACTTTTCTAAGGCATCCAGATTTAAAATGTCAGCATTTGCTTTCTAAAATCTGTTCAGATCCTTTTATTTTGGTCATATCTGATTCCTGAAGCCAATTGGATCAGGCTAAATCCTGGTGGCTGCAGCCGGTCCTGCTGGGATTTATAATGTCTGCTTTTAAGGATATAATGCTCAGCTTGGAACAAGATCCATCAGTGAGGCTCAGAGGTTCCAGTATGAAAACAAAACCAAATATTCCACCTTTTCTTATTGGGATTTTCAGGACTTATTACTAGAATCTAATTAATGAATTAAACTTTTGATAGTTACAATAAATTCAGCAAATATGATGAATATTTTACAGCCATTTTGCTACAATAAGTCCGCATGTTGTATTAGTTTAAATATAAAAACAAAATATTGACATTAAAGTTTCTTATTGGTTTTGTTCAAACCTGCTGCAAGAAATCTAGAAATTGTATTTTCCACAAACTTTTCCCCAGTGAATAAAACTATCAAGGAAAATAAAGAGATTTGATGCAACTGTTAAAATGAATATTTTACACACAGTGGATAAATCCACTGAACAATTTCAGGAACAGGAAAAACTCAGTTTAAAGTACTGGTGGGGCAAAAAATGATTATTTTTAAAAAGTAAATTTACCAATTTTGAATTTGGTCCACCAAAAATCAAATAAATAATAAAAATGGAATCAAAATTTTATACAAAAAGTGACAACAATCCATTTAAAAAAAAAAAAATCTTCCCAAAAACACACAATTTGAATGTCTTTCTTTTAATAAAGCAAATGTGCAAAATCCTTTTTAATTTTGGGTGGATACATTTTGATAATAAAAAAGTACCAAAAGTAAAACTAAGAATAGAACTAAAAACCAATAATATAAAAGAAAAAAACAGGTTTTTAAAAGACATAAACTTTCGAACATTGTTGGTTTGCTGCTGAAATGTCCAAGACAGAATGGGGTTAAATAAAAATAAAATGGTGGCTTTCCTTTGGACTGTGTTGCAAGTACACCTCACTGCGCCGGTTCTGCTTTCCCGTTTTGGCGTAAGGAAAACGTCTTGCATCATGTTTGCGTGATCGTGCGTAACGTACAGTCAGCTGCAGGTGAGCGCGAGCTCACGTTTGGTTTGTAAAATGTTCCTGTTGGCTGAGCAGAGATGTTCCCCTGTTGTGACAACTTTTCTGCTCCAGTTCATTCTGGTTATTTAACAGTCGGAGATGAATGAGAGAACATTCGGCGCTGCTCACAGCCCACGACTTCACACCCGCGTCCTCTCGGAGAGCGAAGTGTGATGGTGATGAGCTGTCGGGAAGACGGTCTGCTGCCTGCAGAGTCAAGGCCTCTGATTCGCTCAAGCAGCAAAACCACCAGATTACAGATTACATTAAATTTATCACATTCCATCTTTGTGTTGATTTCCTTCACTGGAAGATTTGACGAGATTTTACTTCGTATCTCTCAATATGTTGATTTAAATATTATTGATATTACACTGTAAAACAGGAATGTCGAACTAATTTTCATTTTGGGCCAAATCAAAAAGCTGAATGTTCTTAAAGGGCCGGTAGTGACAGAATGAATCGATAAAACCAGCTGTTAAAAGATCAATAACTAGCTGTTTGTTTCAGCATTCAATAAGCGTTTCTTAAAATTAAATAATATTGAACATATTTTCACTCTGATCAGTTAATCCAGGATTTTATGCTTGTTTGTTATTTTTTGTAATCAAAATCACAGAAATTTATGATATTGATGCTAATGTGTGATATTAAACATGACTTTTTATTAATTGCCATATCGATCACGGAAGATCGAGAACTATACAAAAAACTTTTTCTGGTAAAATCGCATCTTTATTCTGCTAATATAGCCTGAAGCTGATAATCTGTCATACAACCAACAGAAGGCATGACTGAAATAAGACTTTTTAAAAAAATGTTTTCTTTCATTTGTAAATTCTTTTAGAAAAGAAAGCAAAAAAAAAAAACAATTAGGATTTCATTTCAAATTAAACAAATTGGAGATTTTATTTTTAAGCCATAACACAGCTCTACAACAACTGATGGTGTCATGCAGGACAAGTCCTAAAATTATCCACAAATTCAGCTGCTAGTATCTCATAAACTGTCATACAGCAATGATCTTCAGTCAAAGGCCTCCTCAGATTAGTTGGAAGACTGACTGCTATGGGAGATCATTGCTACCCACAACATTACCGTCCACTCTTTGAAGATACTTTGAATGACATTTAAGTTCCTTTTTGGATAAATAAAGTACTTTTGAATTGAATTGTAATTATGGAGGAGCAACAGAGATTCCCAGCTCAGGTGGGAGAATCTGTTCAGCGGTCAGTCGTTCACTCTAAACCTGTTCTTTAAAAGTGGCGACTAAACTGCTGAAGAAAAGACAAAGTAAGTCCTATTTGCAGTTTTTCATCAAGCTATCAAGGGGATAAAGCAAAAATGTGCAAGTAAGAAATTGTTCTGCTCAGAAAACACCCCAAAAACATGGCGGTGGCAGCATCATGCTAATCATATGTTAAAATGGCCCAGTCAAAGTCCAGAATCTATAGCAAAATTTGAAAATCAACTTTTACAGATCCTCTCCAGAGATTTCTTCATGTTGGTCTTTCAATAAAAAATAAAATTCTTCGCAGTCAGCGGTTGTGAAACTCAGTGGAGCTCTGATTGGCCGCCGGGAGCATGTGACCGCGGTGTGCGAACACGAACCTCAACATCAGCAGCTCCAATCCATGCGCACTCCCACAGCATCTATTTATATCTGGGGTGAGACATGCTGAACGTTATTACTGAGTAATTAAATCTGTGTGTTCATGCATGACTCCTGTGGCACATGGAGTCAAACGTGCTGCTGTGACCCATCAGCTGGGAAAAAAACTAAAAATAAATGTAAATAGAAACAGAGGGTTAAGTGACGCAGCCGTGCCACCTCGTCTGGGGATAATAAATCAGGATTTTCCCTCTTTCGGCTCCTAAAATAGCTCACAAACTCAGGTAAGGGAATCCATTACTGACAAGCTGCAGCGTTTTATCCCAGATTTATCTGTCAGGTTAAATCAACAGTAATGTTTCCTGATTTGTTGTTTTGATTCAATGAGTGCTTCTGGATAATAGCTCAGCTTTACAAACGTTGATCAGCCACTCATGCTTGTCAACAACTTCCTCGTTGCTATGGTTACGCACCATCCCAGGCAGTAAAAACTGAGAAAGCACAACAGCATCCATAAACAAATTAAAAGAGGAGAAAAAAATCCCCCAAAAATATTTAAATTCCTTTTAATACACCAGAACTATTGGAGCAAGCAGATCAAACAGCGTTTGGTTTTAAAAATATCACATCTTCACCTGGTTTGGTTCGCTCACAGATTCCAGCTTTCACAGTGGGCCAACATCTTAATCACATCAAAGTTACAACAGCTGCATGATTGGGGTTATTTATCATCAGTCCAATATGTACAGCAGCCCAGAAGGGTCAATAAATACAAAGCCACAACGGTACAAAGAACAACAGAAGTCACAACACAGAAACAAAAAGCTACTTGTCAAAAGTCACAACGGAACGACAGAAATCTGCCTCAATATGTGGAAATGTCTTGTTAAAGAACTCCAAAGTATTTTGATATTCTATCTTTTATATGCTGATTTTTTGACAGTGGGATCTTTCATGTCTCTTTCTCATGTTTTTCTGCTTTACTTGGACCGATTGTGTCTTTTGTTGTTTATTTTGTATTTTAATTTTTCATCTGCTGTCTTCCAGTTTGTGTTACAATCCCTCCAACCTGCTCCAGTAACCCCTCCATGAACTGCACCGTTGTTGCAGCAGAGCATTGTTAGAAACATGGGTTTACCAGTGACTTTAATACTGAATGAAAGCTTTTTTATGAGAACAGATGGTCCCTAAACGATGGTCCCTTGTGTTGTTCTTTTATTTTTTTGGCTCTAGTGTTGGTGATAAACAGCGACAGCCTTTTTTTATCGCGCTCATCACAGATTCTGACCCAAAATATTAATTTCACTCTTATTTACAAACTTATTTTATGCAGCAACACCCTTCATGCGTTTCTACAGCAACACAACCCGATCAGAACAGAAAAATATGTCTCATAGGATGCTTAATGTTCTGTATTATTCCACAAATCTGCCCTGTTTTACTCTCTGTTCTTTAACAACATTCACTCCCACTAAATCAGAAAATATCATCTGATCTACTGAAGAAAATAGTTTTTTAATGTTTGCAGCAATGTCTGTTGAAGGTAACATATCCATCCATCCATCCATTTTCTTGCACCCTTTTTCCCTCAGTGGGGTCGGGAGGGGTGCTGGTGCCCATCTCCAGCCAACGTTTCGGGCGAGAGGCGGGGTCACCCTGGACAGGTCGCCAGTCTGTCGCAGAGACACACAGGACACACAACCATGCACACACACACTCATACCTAGGAGCAATTTGGAGAGGCCAATTAACCTGACAGTCATGTTTTTGGACTGTGGGAGGAAACCGGAGTACCCGGAGAAAACCCATGCATGCACAGGGAGAACATGCAAACTCCATGCAGAAAGATCGGGAATCGAACCCAGAACCTTCTTGCTGCAAGGCAACAGCTCTACCAACTGCGCCACTGTGCAGCCCGAAGGTAACATATATTAGAAGAAAAAAAAAGAAGATTTACACGAGGAGCAGAGTAGATTTAGATGGAGCTGAGAGGCTCTGAATATGAGATTTGTTGACAACGAGAAAAATATCACATAATGCTTGTGTTAATCCTTTAATCTGCGTGTTTTAGTAGCCTGAAAACTAACATCAGGTCAAATTTCTGAGTTTTATAACTTGTCTTTTCACCTCAGCCATCTTCATGTCAAAAGTTACAACGTGCTGCTGTGACCCATCAGCTGGGAAAAAAAACCTAAAAATAAATGTAAATACAAACAGAGGGTTATTATGCAGGTATACATTTAATATTTTGTCATTTATGTTGCTGACGGGTACAAATTTGCAATGTTATACATTTTAAAGTCCTGCAGACATTTGTAACACATCCAATAAGTCCAAAACCAGAATATATATATATATATATATATATATATATATATATATATATATATATATATATATATATATATATATCAGCTTTAAATTTTAGTTTGTGATAAAATTGCCAGATCAGCCAAAACATAGTGGAAAAGTTTAAAAGTTATCTTTCGGTTTAAAATGCACCATCTATTATAATATCTGGTAAATAATGTGGTTTAAGAAAGATACTACAATATTTGGATAATGTATTTTCAATAATAATTAATACTGTAATAATTTTAGATTTATGTAAACATTTATTTCGGGGCGGAACTTTCGTTGTGCATTTTATGTTCCGGGGAGCAGAAGGATGCTTACGTCGTCCGTTCTCTCGGACGCTAACATTTTGCTTCTTGTCCGACTTGGTTTGCTTTCAGCTGCTTTTAAAAGGTCAGAAAACTGTGAACAAACCCCCAAATAATGCTTTACATGATTATCACAAACCCAAAGACATCTCTATGCTGACTTTACGTCAATATTTATGAACAAAAGTTTGTCTAATTAGCTACTTCCGGTGTAGTGGCCATTTTGTGCCTCACTGCCGTTTCACTGTTTAATGGGGATATTTGTTGTTAATAAATATTCAACGAAGCTACAGGCTAAGGATATTGTGTTTAAAGGTTGTTTTAAAATGTAAGTGATTTACTTTTTTTAATTATTCAGCTCTGTGAATAAAATCATGTAAAAGACAAGCACATTCTAGCTAACTCCGGTTAGCAATATTTTACACATTCACTCTGCGAATGTGAAGCGTTTAAGTCTATTAAGCACCATAAAAATGGAAAATGTGATTGTTTTATGTAGAATTGTTAATGAATACAAATAATAGTAAAACATTTTTAAGAATATTTTGGCAGAAATCCATAAAAGTCATGTTGGCTGCAGAAGACTTGAGGCCGTGGCTCACTGTAGTTCACCTTTGACCTTTAACATACAACCAGAGAAAGGGAAATGATTTAGGTCAAATCAATTTTTTTGTGTTACAACAGCCTAGTCAAAGCATAGATCTTAATCCAAGTTAAGTTTAGTATTACCTGCGCTGTTCTACTTTTGTCATATGACAACAAAGGCTTTGAATTGAATTATTATTTTTTTTACATTCAATTTGATTGAATCTGAGCTGTTATTCAAGAAAAGCTCAGCCAATTTCTTTCTCTTTATACTGAAAGGTGGTGTCCCTGCAGGAGATAACAGAGTACAGTGACCTACATCTAACCAGAGAGAGACATAATCTTATACCAAATGACACAAAATGACTCCAGAGTGAAGAAAACCCAGAATGTGAATTTATATAAATGATTTTTCAAAGAGAAATAATGACATCAAGGACCCAACGAGGACCAGAATGTAGCATGTTACAGCCAATCACTTGTTCCAGCTGCATTAATGGCAGCTGGAACAGCAACAGTTTGGTCCTGATGTGGCTCCTGTTCGCATACGAGCACCATCACGGCCACTGTGGGCAGCGCCGTGCTGCACGCTTTGAAGCCGCTGATGCAGAAACGATGGCGGCGGCCGCTCATGTGGAAGCTCTGCGTTCAGTCTGTCTGCTTAGATAACGCTCCACTCATGCCTCTTTGTTTGCTTGTTTTCTGCTTATTTGATTCCTCTCTTTCTCTTGGTTTTCAGGAGGAGCGCAGTCAAACTGCAGAAACGGAGCTGGAGTTCAAATGAAGCCGCACCAGAATAAAAACAGGTCAGAATATCCTCTTAAACGAGTAAACGCGGCATGTTGTTACACCACAAACACGGCTGCTTGGTGGTACTTTCAGGATAGTTTGGTTTTAAATGTAAAATATATATGCAACACATTGTAAAGGTCTGTGGACGGATTTTAGTGCAAGAAGATGCTTTGTTACAAAAAAGGAAAAAGTTACATAACAGGAAGCTTATTCTGTTTCTCAAAGTCATGTTGTCAAAAAAGTTTATTTTCTCCCTTTTTTAGTTGATTATTATTATTGATAATATGTTATGCTAATATTTGTATTAATTGTTATACTTCCATGTTGTTATCAGGCTTTTATATTTTTATGTTGCTTCTATTTGTTTTTTTAATGCCTGTTTATTTCTTCATTATTTTTGTGTTTTTTGTTTTTTTGAGTTCATTTTGTATTTTCTTTCTATACCTGTAATATGCCTTTATCTATACCTTTTCTATACCTTTATTTTCATTTTCAATTCTATTTTATGCCATTTTTTATACAAATAAATAATGAATCTAAATTATTTACATTATTTAGATTTTACTTATTTTTTCTACGTGTTTTACTTTTTTTATTTTTGTTTTACATTTTTCTTTTTTCGTATTTTTTCTTGCAGTGTCTATCTTATTAATATTGTGTTATTTTTTTGCTTTTTAAATATTTATTTCTTTACTCCTTTTTCCGTATTTCTTAAATTTAGCTTGTTTTTATTTGTTTTTAAATTGATTATCATTTATTTTGCTTAAAAGGTCAAACTTTCTTTTTTGCTTTTCTTCTGGAGTTTTAAAATCAAAGTTGTACCACGCAGCGCCCCCTGCTGCTTATCTCAGTCGCCCTTTTAACAGCTACAATCAACAAAATGGTGATCAGGAATCAGCGTTCCTGGCTGTCAGACATCCATCGTCATTAATCAGGAGGATCAGTTTTAAGATGGATGTGATGTTTTATGAACGTGTGATGTTTAAGTCGATCCCTGCGGCGGCTCCGATGATCCCACTGAAGCAGAGCGAGGCGGGAACAGTGAGAGGGATTAATTAGCCCTCTCAGTGGAGTTTACACAGATTTCACTAATTCAAGCCCTCGCGATAATTTCCATTTTAAAGTTAACAGCTCTTCTCCGAGGCCAAACAATCAGCCGTTACATAAGCTCATCCGAGTCCTTATGTTTCCACGTCACGGAGCCGGCAGCTGAAAACTGGGAATCATCAAACTCTGATGAGGAGATCGCTCCCTGTTTTACTGTCACGGCTCCAGTTAATAAGCCGGATTATGACTCCATGGTGGGGGTTTGCAGAAAACCCACCACTTATTACATAAAATAAATGTAAAAATCTTATTATACATCCCTAATTAGACGCTACAGTTCAAACATGTATATATTTTTTTATCTTTTATGTTAGTAAATAAAGTGATCACAGTTTGTCAAATGTGTGGAAATTTTACCACATCGTGAGAAATCATTTTGTTGATTGTGGCTGTTAAAAGGGTAACTGAGATAAACAGCAGGGGGCGCTGTGGGGTACAATTTTGGTTTTAAAGCACCAGAAGAAAAGCAAGGAAATAAGTTTGACCTCTTAACTGACCAAAATGAATAATAATAAGTTTTAAAACAAGTAATAAATTAAAAAGAAGCAAAATAAAAAATAGAGAAAAAATAGTAAAGAAAAATATTTAAAAATCTAAAAAATTGTACAATAGTAATAATAAGAGACTCTACAAGAAAAAATAAGAAATAAAGAAAAATACAAAACAAAAAATGTTAGTTACATAAATTACTTTTTCATCTTTCTGAAGATTAGATAAATGTTTTTATCAAAAGAAACTTTACGCTGTTGTAACATTTTGAAGTTTATTTGTGTTTCAAACACAAACTTCAATGTTTTTTTATTGTGGTTTTATGTGAAAACCCAACACAATGCAGTGAAGGATACATCATTTTTAATATTAAATAAAAATAAACCTAAAAAGTTACAGCTGAAAATTTTTGCACATCTGCTACAATATAAGGATTTTGTAAGTTTTTTTCCCATGTATGTTAATATCTGAAGTTTAAATCTTTTTCTTTAGGATAAAAATCGACCACAAACTTAAAAGTAAAACAGGTAAAAAATTAACTCTCTATCCTTTCTAAGACATGAACAGAAACTTTTCGAAAGAAGGAAATAAAAAATACATCCAAACAATTTTTGCATTGTTTTCATGGGATATTATCACATTTTAACAGTTTTGATTGTGTCTTTTTTTTGTATTGGCAATTTGAATATTTAATAAATGGCCACTTTCATCTCTAACTTACACAAACAAACAAACATGAACATGCAGTTAATAAATGGATCTTTAATCGTTTTTTCAACCAAGTAGTTCAGAATGTGGAAACACTTTTTCACCGAGATGATTTGAATTTTAAATTGACATTTATTATTGTTGATTTTATACAAAATGGATAAGGCTGTATTTGCTAATTTATTTTGACAACGTGATAAAAAAGGTTGCTGGATGATAAAAATTATTGCGACAAACAATAATGTAGTTTTGAGACTATTTTCAAGTAATATAATGCTAATGGCATAATAATGCAAGAATACATTCTTAAAGACCAATAAACTATAAATTCTAAAAACTTTTAAAATAAATAGGCAAAACAACATAAAAAATACATAAAATGAGTTGTGAAGTCTCTGTAAGCAAAATTGTCCTTCAAAATAAAAGACCAAAACACCAGACTGAGCTTTTATCACCCAGTTTTGGTAGAAAGAGGGAAAACGGAAAAATTATAAATCAGACAAATTCTGGTTTTAGTTTATCATGTGCTTAATTGATTTATTGATTATTACTACAATCCTGTCATGATCCGTGTTTCTGTGTGTTTATTTGGAGATTTAACGTGTTTAGTCCTGTTTCCCTGTGAGTCTCTGTCCTGTCGTGTCTCGTTCCTGTGATTACCCTCTATTGCTGTAGTTATCCTTGTCTATTGCTGTTCTTAGTTTGTGTAACGTACGTCCACGTCGTCTTTGTTAGTCAGTCTGCCCGCACAGTTGAACTGTGAAGTCCTGTGCTGGCATTAGCTCATCGAGTCAGTCTTTGTTGTCAGTGCTACCGGTATTTAGCTGCGTGCTACTTCTGTGCTGTACCGCCTGTTTTTGGACTGTTTGAGCATCTTTATAATTAAATTCTACATATTCATCATCCTACCTGGGTCTCAGCTTTTCCCTCACCACCAACCACCCCACCCACCCTGACAAATCCTAGGAAGGCAATAATTTAGCGAGGCAACGTAAGAGAAGAAAACACCTCCATGTTGCCAGAAGGGGGCTCTACAGCAATGAAAAGCTTTCCTTCAAATTCAAATTAAAAAAAAAATGTTTTATTGATCCCAAAATGTTGTAACTCATTAATTCAAGGTCTTTTTAAAGAGTTACACAATGATGGCTGTAACAGTCTGTGTTGTAACGAATCTGAAGAAGCCCCTGACTGAAGATGCTCCGTTTCCCCCTCAAATTATAAAAAAATTGGAAGACTTTATTTGCTTGATTTTAATGTTTTTTTGTTTTGGGCCGGCGAGTATTTATACGTTACAATTTTGGCCCTAAAGGTTTGGCTTTTCCTCGTCCTGACGACCTTTGGTGACCTTGGGGAGACAAAGGTAAATCTGATAATCCATCCAGATAAAAGTTGATTTGATTTGCAGATGATTCCTTTCATTTTAATTATTCAGAAGAGAAATCATGAGTTTCCAGCTGGTTTTAACGGTATCATCTGGACATTTATAAACCCAAATTCTGGTTTATGTAACATAAAAAAGCCTGCGAGCCAAACTGCACATGTGTTTGTGCATGACGGTGACTCAGTGTGAGGTGAGTTCACACCTGAGCTCCTCCATACAGAAGATTGGTTCTTATGAAACCTCTGATTACAGCAGACGGACGGATGGCATGCAGTTGAACGCAGAATGCTCCACCATTCAGTAAATATGTAGAGTAAAAATCATCAGGCGCTGGTTTATGCTAAACTGTGTGTACAGGCTGCACTCTTTATGCTTCGCCGCCCATTTAGACCATATATACTGTCTGAATTCACCTCCTTATGCAGGACTTTACCCAGCGCTGTGAGGTCCTCTCCTCTTCACGCCTTGTTGAGAAGTTAATTTATTTCAGTAAATCAGTGCAGAGTTTCCAGATGAACCCAGATCTTTACACGTTTTAATTTGAATTTGAAGGCATTTTGGTCCATCCAGAACCTACAAACCAACCAGACTATGTATAGAAATCCAATTTATTGTCACAATAACAAATTTTGCTGGAGGGTAAATTATTGCAATAAATGATAATTTTGTTGTTTTGAGACAATTTTCATATGATATAATATCATAATAATGCAGGACCACATTCTCAAATATCAATATTTAACACTGGCCTTTTAAATATCCAGAAGAAATAAACAAAACAACAAATAAAATTAATTATGGAGTCTCTGTAAACAAAATTGTCCTCAAAAATAAGTAGTTGAGACCAAAACACCAGACTGAAGACTTACAACAAAAGTTGTTTGGTAAAAAGAGCAAAACAATCAATCACGCAAATTTATCATGCAATTAATTGATTTATTGCTTAATGTGATAAATCAAAGCCTACGTAATAAAACACAATTTTTATGGTCACTTTCATAATTACCAGAGCAGCAGAATAAAAAATAATCCTTTAAATATAACCTGGCAGCAGGAAGTAGGCGATAAAAGATCTAAAAAAAAAACACATTATGCCTTTAACTAAAGAAAAGTGGACAACAAAGTTTGAAAAAAAAACACACAATTTTTTTAAGGCTTTTGGACTCATTATCCACTAATGTAAAAAGCAATGAACAGCTGAGAACCGTCCAGGATCCGGGAGCAACCAACCAGCCAAAATTACTCCTAAAACGGGTCAAAGACTCAAAGAGGAATCATAACCAGAAAAGTTCTGAGGCGAAAACCAGCAACAGTCAACAAAATCTCCTCTCACGTTTCCCCAAAATGCATTGAATTATTATTATATTTACTGAATTATTATTATATCTATCGACAGATATGGGCACTCTTTTGCTAATGCGCTAATAGCAGCGATAGCTTCTCTTAGCGTTTTTGCTAACTTTGAAAACGTTTAGCGCACTTAGCTTCCTATAAGCTAATTTTTCCAGATAAATTTTAAAGTGTAATTTACTTGGCTGATTTGTAAACTTTCAGTTGAATAAAATTTGACATCGGTGTTGAAGTTTTGGTTATCAAGTAGTTAGATGTTTGTATTCATGCTTTTATTTTGAAGGGGGTGGAGACTGTTTATGCAGCAGTACTTCCTGTACTCTCTTTTTCCCCTCAATAACATCATTTAAAAAAAAAAAAAACAAGAACGAAAATACAAAAATAAAATTACTATTTCATTCTATTAAAATTATGACTTTATTCTCATATTATTTCTTGTATTATTAAACTTTATTATCAGATTTTGACTTTACAGTTTGATTTTCTTTTTGTATTATGACTCTTCTGGCGTTATTGCGACTTTTTTCTCATATTAGTGTGACTTTTTTCTCATAGGAGTCTTTTTCTCTCAATGTTATGACTTTTTTTAGTTATTTTTTTTTTTATTAGCCTAGTACTACTAGTAGTACTCCTTTATAATATTCTGAATTTATATGACATAAAAATAGGATACATTTTAAGGAGGAAACTTGTTTCTACAGGAAACAAGTTTGTTTCTCATTTTAAAACCTGCAGAAAATCAGTAAATTTTAAAGATTTCTTTTTAATGATGGTGTGATAAGAAAACCTGCATGTGAAGACGTTTTAGTGGCTCCATAAACCGCACTGACTGATTCCTCTGGACGCACATGATGGAAGCTGAAAGCAGCATTTCCTCCGGAGTCGTGGCCGGTTCATACTGTCCCATCTTTGCTCTCTGGCTGCTCTGCCTCTTTTTTCAGGCTGCACTGAAGCCTGCAGCTGAGGACTGGCTCTCTCTGTGTGTGTGCTCATATATATTTATATTTTTCTATGAATGTGTGTGTTATGTAACTTCCTCTTTGCTTTGTCTCATGCGCTCGCAGCACTTTGCTGCCCTGTGCGGAGTCAGAGGTCGCTGCAGACTGAAGCTCGCTTTAATCATCTCTGTGAATTCAAGCCTCTCCTCCATCTTTATATCCAGTCATCTCTCCAGCTGATCCTCACTGTCACGTTTTTATTTCTGACAGTTTTAATAGTTTGAATCGGTCTGTGTGTGTGTGTACAAGCACGTAATTACTCGCTGATATTTCCTCCGTCACGCAGGGCAGAAGATACCCGTCGGATTAAATGCATTAATGTGGATAAAAATAACAAAATTATGGCCAACTGCGCGTGAATGTTGCAGGCATCGTGTGTGAAGCAGCAGCCGCTCGGACCGCGTCTCACTTTAGTCATGGATGCTTTCCAACCGTCGCTCAGCTCTCAGTGAAATGAGACGTCGCTCATCCTGACAGCCGCAGATGTGGATTTCTGTGAGCGCGCAAAAGTTTTATAATCTCTTTCACAAGTTTTGGAGGACGAGGCTTAAAGTTCAGGCTCAGATCTCGCTGTGGCACCAAGACGAGGCTTTCAGGGTCAGAAAAGTCACTCAGAAAACGCAACTTTGGAAAAGTGTAAATAAGGGATAAACTTTTCAAAATGAGATCCACTTTTAATCAAACTGCTGCCACAACTGTGCAGGCAGGATTTAATGCATTAGTTTAAAAAATCATTTGGTAAAAAATAGAAGATATTAATAACTTTGTGGAAAGATCAGAAAAGTATTTTTATTTATTTATCTCAAGTACTTTGTTTCTTAAATTTTCTTTTTCTTAATATTAAGATATCATCTATGAGATTGTTAATATTTAGAAAGATGGGGCCTAAAATAATTCCCTGTGGAACGCCTGCTTCAATTATTTTCACTCACTACATAAAAATCTGTTGTTGAAACTAATATTTTAACAGGTGTTGAAGGTTTTTACCAGAAATGTTCATCATTTTAACTGGTTGTTTAAACTTAGTTTTAAAAATGTAAAGTTTGTTTGCAGAAACATGATTCAAAATTCACATATTCTGTAATATTTTTCATTTTTGTGGAACGCAAATCGAAATAATTTGCAGAAAATGTGATTTTTTTCATAGATATAAATCTATGAAATATGAGAAAAAATACATAAGAATATATAATATATAAGATATATATTAAACATTTGAAATGAGACATATTTAGTCCTGATAGTTGCTTACATAAATATAGAGAAAAGTGAGGATATTTTACCCTAAATGCTCCAGTTTAATGAGCATAAAGTGTGAAAGCACTGCATAGTTTTAAACAATAAGTTTTTGTTTTGCTGCATATCAATTTGAAAAAAAAAACTTTACTAAAATAATAATAAAGTAAATAATTGGTTCCTTTTTATTTGATTACGTCACTGATTCAGCTTTACTCGTCGCTGAATAACGACGAATAAACCTGAATCAAAAATATTTGCCAATTGTTAAGAATTTTCTCCTGCATGAATTTAGTGCAATTTGCTTTGTGAATCTTTTAAAAATTAAATCAAAGAGAGGAAACTAAACGCAGTGCTGGATTTGGTGCAGCATTTAGCATTTTGGTCAGATTTTTCCCCAAGATGGTTTTATGCAAGTAACTACGCAATTTGGTTTATAAGATAGTTAAACATATTTTCTTTCCCATATTGAATCGTCTGTTGAGCAGCAATTCAAAACCATTTCCAACATGCAAACATCTCAACACTGCCACAAACATTTGGCTCAGTCGTCAAGCTAAAGTTGGAGCTAATTTACAGAAAACTCAGAAAAATGAACTAAAGGGAGATAAAGTTTTAAATAAAAATCTAAATCAGTTTAAGTAAAACTGATCCAGAGGATTTTTATCTCTCAGACGATCAGAAATCTGAGATATGAATCAGATTTTCTGTGTTTTCTGTGTCGCTGAGCCTCTCTGGGTTGATTTTTATTCAGCTGCCAGCAACAGACGGCTGCTACTAATTTGAATCGGCACCGGATTACACGGCAGCCGGACCTCTGCCAGAACTCCTGCTGACTGGATGCTGTCCAGTCCTCCTGGAAAGTCCAGTTAGATCTGGCTAATTGATAGGTCCAGCAGAACACTCATTTCATATTAGATCTCATTGCTTTATACGCAGGGAACTTTGTCTTACGTTTAAACCTGTTGGAGCCCGAAATAAATGAAAAAGTTCCACATTATGGTGACGTTTTTGAAGAAATTCTGCTGCAAATAAAGCTGATAAGTTTATGACTGAAAACTCAAATAAATCAAATAAACATCCATTTTAAAACTATGGTGATAATTTTAGAACAAACGTATTTATAACATTCTATAAACAATTTATTTTTTAGTCAGAAAGACTTATTTAAAAATGGTTATATGAAGATTTACCACCTAAAACATTTAAAAAAGAAAACTCAGACAAATGTACTTTGAATTTTTTAGGTAAAAATGATTTGTTTGAGTGAATAAATTACAATCTAAGCTGATGCATTAAAAATATCTGCATCTCATAATTAAATACCCGTTTTTTTGTCATAAGTGACAAAATTGAAACTGGAACTCCACAGGGAGTTTAGGGCCCCTGTCATTTTGGTTTTGTGTTTTAATGATTCTACAATTGTGCATCCTGATGTTTTACAAACCTTTACTAAAAAGAAATATTTACTCTTGAAATATTTAATACTTGATTGAGAAATTGATCACTTATTTTCTGTAAAATATTGTTATTGTCATTTAGTAGAGTGGATCAGTTAAAGAATTTAATATTTACAAACTGCACACATACATTGAAAATATCTGCATCTCTGATTAAAATACATGTTTTTGTTGTGACAAAATTGAAACTGGAACTCCACAGGGAACCATTTAGGCCCCCTAACCTTTTCTAGCTTGTATTTTAATGAGGGATTAGAGTTCAGTTTGACATTAAAGGGATTCTTCTGTCATTTTTTTGTCCAAATAGTCAGTTTTTATTGATTATGACTGATTTGTAAAAGCAGTGAAACGTCTAAAACACCAACTTCTTATGGGCATTGTAGGTTTGCAAACATAACCAGGGAAAACTTTGTCAGCTTAAATTGAGAGAAAGGATGTTTATGGTTTATGGAGTGTGTGAAGCAGCCTACATTTGGGATAATAATGAGAAAATTTAAATATTTTACTTACAAACAGCTAAAAATGAATGTACAGCAATAGGTTATAGGGTTTGGAGGCTAACTCTGTGATTTCACTTGAAAGATGCAGGCGGCTAATATCGAAGCTACATGGATCTGCAGGACAGGTTTTCATCCTGCAGCTTCCTGTTCAGCCATGAAGCTCAAAGGCTGTTTTCTTTATGCAAAAAGCAGCTCATACAGCTGGAAGTGGATGACTTGATGAGTAAACGGAAACGTTATATAATCCAACCGGATACAGGCAGCGAGGGGACCTGGATCGCTCCCAGAAACTCCCAGAAGTGTCCCTGAAAGGTTCGGATGGAGGTGGAGGCAGCTGATGGATGATGACAGAAAGACGAAAGCTGCCGAGGCGATTAAAGACAAATTAAACTGCAGGTTGACATTTTTAGACAGATGAACAGCCTGGCAGGGGGATTTTACTCATTTCATCAAATGAATATTCATCATATGCAGTCATATTCAATATAACAGAATATACGTTCCAATGACGTCGGTTTGTAGGAATAAACATACTTTTGAAAATAATATTTAATTATTAAGTCCACATTTCAGGACTTAAATGTTGTTTTCAGCAGAAAATCACCATAATTAACAGAAATAAAGGCTTGAAAATATCAGTTTGTGATGTTTCACTTTGTGAATATTCTGATTTATTGAATATGAGCAAACTTCAGTTCAATGCCTCGATTGTAACCTATAATTTGGTTCTGATACTTAATAAACCTTCGCCGAATCTTTATAAAACCTTCAGGTTTTCCTTTTCGTTCCAGGAAAGCAACATGCTAGTTTTCTGAGAGTAACCTGTAAATCCCAGGAAAGTAATCTATCACTTTTATTAAAGTATTCTGTATGTTTCATAAATTCCCCTGAAGGATTCAGCAAAATATTTGGTACATTCTGGGGAGGTAAAGAGTCTGGAAAGCACTTCCATTAGGCAACCTGAAAGCAGTCTGTCCATTCTGCAGGTGAACGTGAAAGTTCTGGGAAAACAACCTATCCATTCAACAAGGAAACCTGAAAGTTTTCAGAAAACTACCTGTTTGCTTCACAAAGCAACCTGCAAGTTCTCTAACCCGAGTTTGGAAAAGCAACCTGTCTGTTCCTCTAGGCAACGTGAATGTTCTGGGAAAGCAACCGACTCGTTTTGCTTCAGATTCATGATCGATGAAAATTGAAAGTTGCTGGTTCCACTTATCTTTACGGTTGATTCTGACGCTTTGGTTTTATGACTGATGAACAGGAAAACTTCAGTTTTCTGGCACATTGTTTAAAACTATGTGCCGGATTGGAACCAAAGATCTGAGTCCATCTCCACTTTTTTCTTCAAGAACAATGTGAAGAAAATCTCCTGTGTGAACGACTGAAACGTCTCTAAATGAGAGAACTTCATTTCTGACAGCAGCTTGCTTCGCTAAATGCTCTATAAATATCCAAAGTGTTTTCAGGTTTTAAGACGCTTCTGTCTCAGCCTGGAGCACTTCAGGGTCTCTGAGGACAAAAGTGCAGGAAGCTCCCATCTGCTGCAGGGAAAACGCTGTGACAGCTGACGGCTTGACGCGCCTGCAGACTCCATCTGTCCTCTGCAGCTTCTGACCAAAGAAACGGAAAAACAAATCCACTTCCCACCGGCTGAAGTTTGTCTTGTTTCTGCAGTTACCAACTTATAGATTTGGTTTTGATTCCAAGATGTAGCAGTGATACTTTCTTGGTGCTTTGGTGAGATTTATTAAGATTTACATCCAATTTGAGTTTGTCTCTTCGACGTTGTGGCCGCCATCTTGCTCAGGGATTCATAGTGAATCAAATAATACAACTTACACTTAAAGGGAGTAGTGGAACAAACTCAGCAGGAGATTATTTGAAACATTTTGGAGGAATCTTGACCCACCCTGCTTTGCAGCAAATCTATGTCTGGGCTTTGACTAGACTACTCCAACAAATAAATTTATTGCAAGGTCCTGAAGTAGCAAAGCAGCCCCAGACCCTCATACTGCCACCACCATGTTTGACTGCTGGTACATTTGACCCCCACCTGTTTGCTGTTTCGTATTTGTGGATTTCTCTGTGGACTGTAACTCCAAATTATTTGCAAAACAGCTGAAATAAATAAGTGCAACGCTATTTGACATGCTATTGGTTGGCTTTTCCAAAGCAGCCAATCCAGGATTGCCATTTATTTTCCTCGGAGCTGATTGGCTGTAAACCCAAGAGCAAAGATATTGCAGACCAGAGATGTTAGCTTAAAATGTAGCAATATTTCACCATCTTTCCATTTATGGGTTAATTTTCTTTGGATTTTTTGTCAAAAGAAATTTAATTAAAAACCGTGTTGGATGTATTTTTCCTTTAGGAAATGAAATCATCATTTTAAAACTACTATATATGGTGGGATTTGTTTTTCAAATCATGCAGTTGAAGTGGAAGAAAAAGGATAAGTGTTAAAAAACATTTAAAGCCATAAATACATTAAATTAACTCTGTACAGAATTTAAAATATGCTAAATTTATGCAGTGTTCTTCCAAAGAAGCAAAAAAATTATTTAAATTAGCAAACCTGTCAGTATGGAACAAATATTAACATGTAGATTTTACCTATGCTCAATTTATAAGTTTGTATTCTAAAGTGTCCGATTCAGTTACAGGAGTGTCTGAAATAAACAAAATACAAAGCAGTTTTTTCATATTTAGATGGAGAATTAGGAGTTTTTGTTTGTTCGATCTGAAATCGTTAAACCATTTCATGGGTTTTGTCCCTCAGGTTATAACATTTCCAAGTATGAATTAAACTATTCATATCATGACCTGCAGATTTGCTGAAATCTGTTGTTTTTATTTGTTCATACTACTAATGAAATGTGGTTTCAATCAGACTTCTCTGAACGGTTTACATCGCCAAACTGAGTCACAGAAGAAGAATGTAGACGTCACACGGCAACACACGGTTTATGAATAATGGCTGCCGCCATTTTAAAGTGATTCAGCAATGGGAGTCGACAGTATTGTGACAAGATCATTAGACGAAGGAAACATCGTTTACGTTTGGGTTTACCTCGTCTGTCTTCTGGTGCAGAATTATGACGCTTGTTGGATAAAATGCGACTTGACGGTCCAGACAGCAGACGCTTTTGAAAACTAGTTGAGTCCCTTATGTGGAAGTGGGACAAATCAGATTGGTTTTTAAATGAAAGAGTTTTAATTGAGTTGTTAATACTGCCATAAGAAAGTCAGATAGATGGGCAACAAAAATTCTCACTTTCTTGCTGTGCGAACAGAATCAGAAAACAAAATACTTCAACAACCGATATAAAGCTTTAACTATTTAAAATACTGTTTTTAAAATCTCATTTAACACATCATGAATATCCCTTAACACTATAATTTGTATTTATTTTAATTTCTTTTGAGGATCTCATGACCCCACATTTGTTATTTTACGTCCCTAACTGAGGTCTCGACCCCCACTTTGGAAACCACTGAACTAAAAGAAATGAACCTTTACTCCAATTTTCTTCCTGTACTTATTATCCACTAATTAACTCTAACCAGCTGTCACTGATCCTCCCCACATCATGATGCTGCCACCACCATACTGCACCACAGTAAGGATTTAGCGTCTAACTAAACTTCCTTCTTCACATTTACTGTCTGCTAAATGAAGATTTATATTTAGTAAACAACTAAAATATCTCTGTTAATAATCAATTGTGTTTTTAAGTTTAAAAACTTTTAACTACTTAGATTGAAGTTGTTTAATTTTAATTTGAGGTATTTGAGTAAATGGAACCACTTTTTAAGAAAATCCAGGTTATTTTAACTTAAATTGTAAGAATTACATGTTTGTTATTGATTTGTTATGTATTTAGATTCAGTAAATCAAAAGAAAATATGTTTTTCCATAAATACAGAGCATGTGTTTTGTTTTAGAGCACCAACAATGTTCATTTTGAACGTGAATAAGAAGATTTCTGTTTAGGACTAACCTGGTTTCAGAGGTGATTTCTCCACATCCTTTCTGCTCTGTCGTCTCTTCTTGGCTCCTGTTCTTTGTTTTCTGTCCATTTTTCCCCCTCGCAAATAAAAAGTTAAAAAGTTCTTTAATTTAAACGAATCGGACACAAACAACAAGGCTGAGGTCCACTCTGTTAGAAAAAAAATATTTCAGCTCTTCCATAAAACCTGAGTGTCTGCATCTCAAAAATAGACTTTTATCCTTCCAAAAAAGAGAAGAAATTAACACCAAATCCAAAAATCTCCAGCTTGATGTGGGGAATATGTACACATCTGCTTGATGTAAACATCATGACTAAGTGTAGGAAGTGATAAAGTATTTTCCCCCTCTCTCTTCCTACATTATGTACACAGAGTGTGGTTAATCCTCCGCCATGTCCAGTAATTATCCCGAGTCCTGATTGTCCCTGATTATCCTCGGCTGAGGCCTGATGTCCCATTTCCCACTAATTCATCCTGCAGCCTGCAGAGTTCATGTTTCCTGCAGGTTTAAAGGGCCGCTCTGCTGCATGCATGCACTGATGGATGTGGGAGGAAAGTTTTAGTCAGAACCGAGTTCATGGGTCAGAAGGAGCCCGGACCCTGCGGGGCTACAGGTCCGTCTCCCGCGTGTCCAGACAAAACGCGTAAAGGGATTTCTTGAAGTCCATGCTGCTGTTAGCTTTAATGTTCGCCTTCTCTACCGAAGCGCCGTCGGACTCGTTCTTCTCCACATCCTGAGACTTTACCGACGTCCTGCTGCCTTTGCGCTTCACCTCTGGGCTCTCCGGTCCCCCGCTGGGTTCGTCCTTCAGGCTGGACTGGTCCTGGTCCGTCTCCCGGTGGTAGAAGTAGTTGAAATTGGAGACGATGACCGGAACCGGCAGCGCGATTGTCAGGACGCCGGCGATGGCGCACAGGGAGCCCACGATCTTCCCCCCGACCGTCACCGGCCGCATGTCGCCGTAGCCCACCGTCGTCATGGTGACCACGGCCCACCAGAAGGCGTCCGGAATGCTGGAGAAATGGGACTCCGGTTCGTCGGCCTCCGCGAAGTACACGGCGCTGGAGAAGAGGATGACCCCTATGAAGAGGAAGAAGATGAGCAGACCCAGCTCCCGCATACTGGCCTTGAGGGTTTGACCCAGGATCTGCAGGCCCTTAGAGTGCCGCGAGAGCTTGAAGATCCGGAAGACCCGGACCAGGCGGATGACCCTCAGGATGGCCAGCGACATGGCCTGCTGGCCGTTCTGGTGCTCCTGGCCCTGCTGCTCCGCCAGCTCCGTGCCCACCGTGATAAAGTAAGGCATGATGGACATGATGTCGATGATGTTCATGATGGTCTTGGAGAACTCGGACTTGCTCGGGCAGGCGAAGAAGCGCACGATCAGCTCGAAGGTGAACCAGATGACGCAGGTGGTCTCGATGATGAAGAAGGGGTCGGTGAAGGTGAGGGACGGCCGGGGCGCGGTGCTGTTGTCCAGCCGGCTGCTGACCGCCAGCTCCCGCTCGTCCCGGAACTCCGGAAGCGTCTCTAGGCAGAAGGTGATGATGGAGATGGTGATAACGATCACGGACACGATGGCGATGCCCCGCGCCGGGCTGGAGCTCTCCGGGTACTCGAAGATGAGCCAGACCTGCTTCTGGAACTCGTTCTGCGGCAGCGGCTTCTCCTCCTCCTTGATGAACCCTTCGTCCTCTCGGAACCGCTCCATGGCCTCTTCTCCCAGCTGGTAGAACCGAATCTCATCCGCGAACACATCGATGGAGACGTTCACGGGTCTGCGGATCTTCCCCCCGGACTGGTAGAAGTAGAGGATCCCGTCGAAGCTGGGTCTGTTGCGGTCGAAGAAGTACTCGTTCCGTAGTGGGTCGAAGTACTTGATCCTCTTGGCCGGGTCTCCCAGCAAAGTGTCCGGGAACTGGTTGAGGGTGCCCAGCTGGGTTTCATACCGAAGCCCGGCGATGTTGATGAGGACCCTCTCGTTGCTCTCGGTGTCCATGTCCATGTCCAGCATGTCCTCATCGAACAGGTGTGGACTGTGGTCCGCGCGTAAAAGCGCATCCATGGCGTTCTCGCTGCAGCTCAGAGTGTTGTTCATGTCGTTGATCTTCCAGGGGCTGCGCTGCTGCTGCTGCTGCTGCTGCTGCTGCTGCTGCTGCTGGGGACTCCCCCGGGTGTTCAGCTCCTTACCGAACTCCTCTCCCAGTCCACTTTGAACAAACCCCGGCTGAGGGACCTCCAGTGCGTTCCGGCAGCTCTCTTCGGCATTGCCGCCGCCTCCTCCTCCTCCTCCGCCGCCGCCGCTCCCCTTAGCGCCGCCGTTCTCAAAACTCACCAAGGCTATCTCCATTCCGCCGCCATCAACGGTTAACGGGGAAAAACAGCGGGGACTTGTTGAGCGGCGGGGCGGACATCCTCCCGGTGAGCCGGTGATGGAGTCGGAGCTGCGCTCTGAATCACAGCCGCGGCTCCGCTACGCAGGCAGGCATGTGCTGCTGCTGCCGCTCCAAGAAGCGCAGAAGAAAGTCAACTCTAAACCCAGAGGAGGAAGAAGAAGACCCGGATGAGACAGTTGGCTGGATAAATGTTCCTGGGCGGTTTAAGCGCTCAGCCGCCGCTGAAAATCTCTCTCTCTCTCTCTGTTTCTCTCTATTTTTCTCCCTCTCTCTCGCTCTTTCTCTCTCTCTGGGGCGCGCTGACAGTTTTTATGATCCAAGAGTATCTTCCTCCCTTCTTGCAGGATTCATCAGCATATCTTATTTCTTGGAAATTAACCAATTTTGAAGTCAAACTAACTGATGATCAGATTAATAAAGAACATTTACTGAACAGCACATCAGGAGATTTTCACAGTTCTTTAAATTTGTTCACATTTAGGGGCTTGACAACCACAGGTCACTGATTGTTTTTGAAAGTAGGTATGGAAGAGGATTAGAGCCACCAATCATAATAATAATAATAATAATAATAATAATAATAATAATAATAACATTCTGAGAATTTTGACAACATTTTCTTTAATCTCAGAAGGTTTTCTTTTTCCCTCAGATTATGATTTTTTTTATCATATCACTATTACTATCTACTATCATGACTTGTGGTGTTGTTACAACTTTTTGCTACCATTTTGCGACTTTATTCTCGTAATGTTAAACTTTACTGTAATGTTTTGACATTTTGTTGTATGACTTTATTCTCTGACTAGTCTGATATTTCGACTTTTTTCTCACATTATAACAACTTTATCCTCATAATAGCAAGACTTTTTGTCATATGATTTTATTCTAAGATTATTATGACTTTACTGGTTTTATTCCATCTTTTTCTCATATTATTTCGATTTTATTCTCATAATATTTTGACTTACCTAATCCAAACCCTTTCCTGTTTTTAAAGTACATCTTTCTCCAGTCTGAGCTCAGATAACCTCATCCCATGTGTCTGTAGACTCTTTCATTCCAGCCTCCTTGTTGCCTTTGTGTCCTCCTCTCTTCTCTGGCGGAAAGTTTGGGGGCCCGGGGCCACACTCTGCTCTCTGTCCCAATGTTTCTTGCCCTTCTTGCTTTGAAGACCCTCCTCTTTTCTTTACAATTTCAAACTGCTTTCATTCTCCAGTTTGAAAGCAGTACTCAGCACTCTGGAGCTCAGTTAATCAGGACATACTGCGTTAGGTGTACCTCTCCAGTTGCAGCAACTCAATGAGGCATTTAGATGTTTTGTTAAAGTTCAAGCAATGCATGCTCTAAAAAAATTTGAAACCGCTGATCTGAATGATAAAAGCATAAGAAATGTTAATGGAAACACAGCTAAAAGCTCAGAAATCGCTTCATAAACCTCTGAATTATTCTTCATTTGCTTTGCTCAGGATTTTCCGACTACAAACTAGCAAAGGTGTAGTTTTTCCTCATTTGCTTCATATTTAAAAAAAAATAAAAACAGAACCCGGGTTACCCTTTAGCTGAGGCCCGCTCTAAATGTACCGCTGGATGTCTGAAATGTATTCTTCCCCTTGTAAAGGACACAAACACGCAGACACACGCTGGCAGCTCGTTCAGTTGTCTCTAAAAGCAGAGAAGGTGACCTATTTAAAAGGTTACTTTCTTCGCCCCCTGGCTGGATTAGAAAACAAAGCGCGAGCACTAAATTTATCCTGTTCCTTATCTGATGCTGCAGCCTAATCATGATAAGAAATATGTGCATCTTCCCGCCCCTGGATTAAATGCACTTTCCTCAGACTGCCGCAGCCATGAATAATGAGTCGTCATCACCCATCCATCTCACTGTGTGACTGGCCACTGGCAACGCAGCGATTTCACGCACTGGATACGGCCATTAGGGCGCTTTTACAATAAACTTCATGAAGTTTGTCATGCGGATAACGACAGAGCAGAGCATGTGAAACTGGAGCTTCATGGTTTTTGGTACAAAAAAGATGAAAGGAGATGTTGGTAGAGGAGAGAAAGCCAAATGTCCAACACAGAAACTCATGTTTCCAGTTTCAGATATGATATTTGAATTTTGCATTTTAACCCTTCTATGTTCGTCTCAGGACTTCACGACAGACACATTCAGGTTCACTGTATTTCTAACAAAACTGGAAGTCAAGTTGGTGGTTAACATCAGCCAGCAGCGTCTGCCCTATACATTAAATAAAATGCAATAAATAACCCTAAACAACAGGCATTTAATAGCAGTTAGCAGCAGTTGACATTTGTAAAATTAAACGTAGCTAAAATGGACAACATTAATAAAAATAACAGTTGAAAACATATACAAAACAGCAAAATTAATAACGAAACACTGTATATGATTAAATTTGTCTAAATATATACTGAAAGTATAATATTTGTAAAAGGAACACAGAGCTAATCCTAAAACATGCTACAGTTACCGATGGCAACAGAAAAGGGGGGAGGGAGAGGGGGGGGGGTTACTGGTTAACCAGTTACTGGTTACTATGGTAACCACCAACCGCCAAGAGCAGCAGAACTTAAAATCAAATCAACAAAAGTCTGAAGAAACAACTTCTTGACTAAACAAAATAAATTCAAAGAATAAAACAAATTTTGACAAATTTTACATCACATTGTTCTATTTATAAGAATTGATTAAATTGTGGTCTTTTTTTCAGCTATCTATCAAGTTAGCAAAATTAATTTTAATAAGGCAAATCAGCAGAGCTCTTTTTAAGTTTTGCATCTAGAATAAATTTACGTATCCTTTTCCAGCAACAAATATGATTATGTTGCTTAATTTAAATATTACATGTTTAGTTTATTGTTGAGTGGGTAAAAGACATTTTTTGGCCCTCAAGTCCTTTTGACTCGATGATTTTGGCCGATGTGACAAAAAGTTTGGACACCCCTGTTTTAACTAGAAATCCAGCACCAATCAATCAATAATGTTTATTTGTGTAGCTCATTTCACAGGGCAGTCTGAAGTGTCAGAAAAACACAAAAATAAGAACTCATAAAAACAACAGTCACCAATTGAGAAATCAGTCGATTGCCATCAACAAAATCGTCAATAAACGTCCAATATTTTGATCAATGTTCCAATTATTATGGTTCAAAAGCAAAGCTAAACATGTGGGTGTTTAGCTTTGATTTAAAGGAACTCAGTGTTTCAGCTGTTTTACAGTTTTCTAGAAGTTTGTTCCAGATTTTGGTGCGTCTCCAGTAAACAAAATTATAGGAAGATATATGCCTATTTAATTAATGTATTTTGTTTACAAGTTATTATTAATTAAATTGCTGAAACAAAGTTAAGATTTTAATGTTACAAATTTGTTTAAATGCAGAAAAAGATTCAACTAAACGTGTTTCAGCGTTAAAAACGTATCTATTGTTTGTCAACACTTTAAGCTTTTTCGTTGTTCCTGGATTCTTTTAGAGAGACTTTTTTTAAAAAATAAAATATGTAAAATTTGCAGCTTCTAATAGAAAACTAACAAAATAAACTCCATTATTGGGGAAAAGAAGAACATGAACCTAAATTTTGTTTTTCAGAGAGTTTTATGCAATGAAATAAAAAGGTTTATTCAGTTTAAAATGAGAAACTAATCAGGTAAAATATCATAAAAACCTGCTGGAGGTGAAACTCCAACATCCCAAACATCAGCAGTGAATGTGTGTGTGTGAGAGGAATCCCATCATCTGTGGTGCTTCAGGTCCTGTTGGTGGTTTCAGAGGGAGACGGTAACCATAACAACAGGTAACCATTAACGACCAGCATCCACCACGACTGCAGTTCACAAATTAGCTCTCTAATTACAGAGATGCAGCTCAGACTGCTGCTGCAGCTAATAACAGCCGGCCCTCCTCAAGTGTTTTCCACCCTGGAACAAACAACAGCAGCGCATTCAGATCAGGGACTTTAATGCAAATGTAATTTCATTCAAGGAAACTTGCAATTTAAATAAATGTAACTATTTATTATTATTATTATTATTATTATTATTATTATTATTATTATTATTATTATTATTATTATTATTATTATTATTATTATTTTAAGATGATCAGAGTGTCTAAACTTTATTCAACATTCCCTGATTTTTGGTTCCCTAGAGGAAAAAACATGGTGTGACAAAGAGAGAGAGAGATATTCCTTAGCTGCTATTCAAAATGAGAAAGACAGGAAAGAATGGTTAGAGACAGCAGTAGCCAAATATTTAGCTTCAAACTTAATGTCTGTTTTGAGGCTAAATATTTAGCTTGATGCTAATATTTAGCTTGCTAACTAAGTATCTAGTTCTGATATTTAATGAGATATTTAGCTCAAAACTAATTATTTAACCCAGAGCTAAATATTTAGTTTGAAGGTAAATATCTTGTTGGTGAACTAAATACTTAGTTTGAAGCGAGCCATGTACTAAGGCACAAACTAAATATTTAGCTCCAAATGTTTATTTTGCAGTAACTTTTTAGCTTGTTAGTTAAATATTTTATTTGAAACTTACATAAATGAATGAATAACATGGTGAAAATATGAATCCAGGAAATAAAAATAAAAAAATCAGATTTATATGTTGCTTTCTCCCTCGCCCCTTTCTGATGCCACCCTGGACAACTGCCAGCTACTCAGATCAGACTGATTACTGCAGAGGAAAGCCCAAGTCTGTCAGTTCTCCTCTGGTTCTGTTGGGAGAACCTGTTTAGCTAAACCCAGAGCTGCAGATCCTAAAGGTCAAACTGCATTAAAATCCCAGATGAGGTAAATAAAACGTCGATATGTTCACAGACGTTACACAGAACTGTGGCGGTAAAAACGTTGCACAGGCTGAGTCAGACTGTGCAACACCTGCGGGAGCATCCTCCATCACTAAATCTGCGTGTGCCTCACACCGCCATCCGACCCCGCGCTCTCCCCGTCCGGTGTGTGTGTGTGTGTTTCTGGGCTCAGGGCTGCATGAGGAAACGCTGCGATGAGTTTAAGAAGTCTTGACAGCAGATGTCTGCATAATAACACACAGAGCGGACATGTGCAAGCAGGAAAATCAAGGACAGCACGTCATGCGTGCCAGTCACTTAAAGTAACAGTTTCCTCTTGCAGCTTAAAACACAGATTATGTGCAGAAAAGGCTGCAGATGCTGTTAAATGGATTTATAAATCTGAGGAGGGACTTAAAACGCTCTCCGCGCGCCTGGTTGAGGCCGAGGCGGTGTTGCTAGGTAGAGTTCTGGATGAGCAAATGCTGATGTGTAGGAGGAGGCCAAGTTCAGCTCTGAGCACGCTGCAGAGGCTCGTTAAAATTCAAATTTCTGAGTCAGAATCCAAAAAATGAAGGTGGTGATCATAGTTAGAGCTGCAGAGAGAGCTTTCCCTGTGTATGAGCTTCTGGCCTGCTCAGGACTTGGAAGTGGGGATTATTTTGAAGCTGCATTTCTGCACCTCTAACATGTGTTGACTCTGGGAAATAAGGCCATGGCGTGCTCTGCTGCGCGCTCAGTGGTGGTATTTACCTCAGTGAAGCTGCAGGCGCTGAATGATGTTGTTTACATTTCCTCACCGTTGTTGTCTCAGCTCTTGTTCTCTGAGGTTCTGCAGGACGAGTGCAAACAAGCTCCATGCAGAAGCTTTGTTTGTTTTGTCTGTTGAGCAAAAATATGTACACATAGTCAGCATATAAACATGATTTTATATGAATTTAATGCAGAAATATACAGATTTGCTGAAAAAAAACCTACTAAAGTGAACTACTAATTTGTCCTGATTTATAAATTTATTTGGATCAAACTGAATAATTGTACTTTTTTGGCAATTTATTTCAAAATATGGCCTGAACCACAAACTTCAAAGTTTACCACAGTTTTATTTCATATGTGAGGCGACACAGATTAGCATGTCATTGTAGCCTGATCATTGCCACATACACAGTTCCACTTGATTCTCATCTTTCTTTAGTGCTCCATCTGGGATTTCTCCCATGGAAGTGGATTGTCTCCAGTAGAATTTCAGTCAGAAAACAGAAGAAGTTGTGAACAATGTCAACTTTCTGCACTGTTTTAGAATTACATTTTACCTGTAGGAAGTGAACAAAGCCGTTCAGTCCATGTTGGTCACGTTTCCAAATACTGAATTAACATTAACAGCCATCTTGTTTGGCTGGGCACTTCTCTCTTTGCAGTGGGAGATGGTGTCAGTATGCAAAGTCTGTAATTTGATCAACACATCAGGAGGGAGGAGGTACGGATCGGTTTCTAAGCCAGCTATTTAAAACTTGTGTAAATACCGCTGTCTGTGACCCCCAACCAGGTGTGTTACGTTCACAGATAAATTAGCTCGACTCTAACAAGTAAAAGCCACGAGTAAACTGACAAAAGCAACTTTGGAAAACAACTTCAGTTGCTTAGTTCAGTACGCTCCCCCCTCACTTCCAACGTCCGTCATGGCGTCTCCAGAAATTGACGTCATTACAAATGGTCAGTACCAAAGCAATAGAGTCAAATGTGACTTTCATGAAACATTTTTATGGTATAATATAGAGTATGTCATTTTCATCTGTATATTATCAATCACTGTCTGCTTTAGGATGCAGACAGTGGGTAAATTCATCTGATGTTTCTAGCTTGAAATAAGTTTTTATTGGGGAAAAATAAATAAAAAGGATTAGAAGAAGAGAATTCCTTCAGAAGAATAGAAATAAGATTGTTTGTGTTCACTGAACTGGAAAATAACAGGAAGAACCGCTGGCCAGTCATCAGTCCATGATGGACATGAAACTCACCTCCAGCTTCTACATCCAGCCGTCCCTTCCTCCATCAGCCACCCTCCCACCCTGACCTCACTCCCTCCTCCTCCTCCTCCCCCGACCTCGGAGCGTCTGCATGTGTTCGAAAGCCCTCAGGATCCCAGATCACCAGATACACAAAGAAAATCTCTGCTTGTTCACAGCAGCCTACGCAGGATATTAACAACACTGGTGCACACGCACGCATGCATACATGCACGTGCATGACAGCAACAATAACTCAACAAGAGCTGCAGGAGTGGGGGAGGAAGAGGAGGAGGTGGGGAGGGATTACAGCTTGGGAGAAATAATAACAGCAACCTCAGCTTGCTCTCTGCAGACACGTGCGCACACATAGATGCATGTCAGATGCATGGGGGATAGGAGGTCTCTGGTGTTGTGTCAGTAGTGCCGTTAAGCAAAGATTTTAATAGACAACACTTTCAGTCCTCCCCCATCACTCACTGTGAGGTCACCCGTGGCCCTCCGCCCCCCGCCGAGGGTATTAAGAGTGAAAGGCATTAGAAAGAGTGAGGATTTACGAGTCTTCTCCCACCGAACCAATGCAGACGCAGAACTCACATTTAACATCGATTTATCGAAGTGGCATCTGTTTATGATTTTAATTCAGCTCAGAAAAAGGTGATTTTGACAGACTCTGGAAAACAAAATCCAGAGATATTTATTGATTTAAGTGAAAACAAAACGTGCACAGGTGCTGGAGATTAGCTTAGCTAATGTAGCTTTTATCAGCTTGCTAAGACGGACATGTAGCCTTTATGCTTGTTACTGCATGTGCTTAGTCTACCAGTCACTAGAGCCATGTTATTCTCACGTAAAGTTTGTACGTCCGTTACAAACTTGTTGAAACACTGATTGTTTCAACATCAAAACGCTTTCCTGAATAAGCTTTGAAATCAATCCATATATGGTGACGTCCATTAATACATCCGTGAACACTCCGCTGCTGTGTGACGTCTACATGCTTCTTCTGCGCATGCGGGTCGCAAAGCTCCTCTAGGTTGTACCCACCCTTCATGTTCACTAAGTAGTGAACTACGTCACAGTAGGAGGTCGGAGGCAGCTTGTCCACATTGTCTGACATGTTTACATTCTTCGTCTCATATGGGTCGATCCCAACAGCAGTGATTTTGTTGATATAAATTTTCTCTTGCACATTGGTCGAGAGTGTCAATATATTTTCTTCTTGTTCGGATTATTTCCATTTCAGACTAGGAATATGCAATATATGCGATAAAAACAGCAGAAATTTGGCTTGCGATTGAGATCTGAAGTCTACGATTGAGATCTGAAGACTACCGGCTAACTGCGGTAATGCTTGTTGATGATGTAACCGGCCGGCAACAAAACATAGGGAGTAGGAAGCAGCGTCTCTGAGAGCGCAAGGGAAGATCTCGTTGAAAAGGCAGGTCCAAAAAACATCAATTATCTCGACCTGTTGTGGGTTTAACCTCTGCGGTCTTGGCACGATGTTCAGGCCGAGCGCGGCAGATGTCACGGTCTCTTCAGACCACAGGAGGGTTAAACACTCAGACCAGGAGCAGAAAAATGTAATCTGCAAAGTGTGTGGAAGTTAGGAAATACAAGCATTTTGTTTCACCACTTCAACAAACTAGTGTTAAACAAGTTTTAATACATATAGATGCATTTCACTCAATTAGTATGTAATTTATTTAGATTCTATTGTAAGTTTTATACAAATCAGATTGTGATATATATCATTACCGTCACCTATACACATATATTGTAATATGAATTTTATGCCACATCGCTCATCCCTGGTTCGGACTTCTGGGATCCATGTATCGGTATTATGAACCACCACACAAAAAACAGCCAGGGCTTCATCTTTCAGTCAGACTGAAGCAACACCCTCATTACTGCACATTAAGCTCTGATCTGTCTATCCGTCACTCAAGGACACCAAGATACTTGACCTCATCCATCCAGAAACATGCAGCTGAGGAGTTATAATCTGCTTTCTGATTGAGAGGGAACAACTAAACGTTTTATTCCCCAATGCATGTAAAGTATAACCTCTTTAGTTATGAAGCTAACCATGCCGTCAGTGCAGCGTCTGGCTCTGTGTTGCAAGAGATGCAGCTCGGTCTGCTGCTAGTTTCTGCTGCTGACACGAGGCCAGCAGCGCCTCTGCTGCTCCTCCATTCGGTTGTGTTTTTGCTGCGTTGTGGGAGGGAGCTGCATTTGTTTGAGAAGTGCCCAGCAGGAAGAGGCTGTCCTACTTTATCTCCGATTAAAACAGGTCACACATCAGGGACGCGACTCCGACGGAGCAATATAACAACAAGACATGAGGGAAAACTGTAATTTAGGGAAAAACTGAATCCTTCCTGGAGGCTTTTGTTGGGTTTGAAGATTTATTTATGTTTAGGAGGAACCACATCCTGAGGGGGGATTTTCATTCTTGCATCATGTCATATCAGCTATTTGTTACTTTGTGTCTCCTCTCCCTCCATTTTCCACCCTCAGTTTTTGACATCTCCTCCTCTCTTCACAGGTTGCCATGGCGACTCCAGGGTAGTACTCACCAGTTGCCAAGGCGAGTCTCCACGCGAGCGCAGCCTCCCTCCCACTGCGATGTGATGGATTGTGTACTGGAAGCGGGGATTTGTGTTGCCTTTTGTTGCTTTTTTTTACATTGAAAAACTGACATGCAGTGTTGCTCATGTGCCACCAGGTGGAGCCGGAGTCCTTCTGGGGGGTGAAGACAGCAATCTACTGCTGAACGCAGAAGAGCTGAAACAGCTTTTACACAGGTAGATGTAATGACATAAACAGAGAAAAAATGTTTTATTCAGGTTATCTAAGCATAAACTTATTAAAATATTTAACACAATTATTTTTAATTATGTTACTTAGGAACAATTAAAAGGTTAATTTAAAACAAGCTTTTTACTGTACAGATTTATTACAAAGTGATATATTTCAACCATTTCATGGATAAGGAAAACCCAATCATTCAGTTTTTTAAATAAAATTTTAATTTTATATCAGTTTTATGAAAATATGCTGAAACGATGCTGCGCAGCATGAAGGTGATCAGCCTGTAGTCGGGCGGAGAGATGTTAGAGTAGGGGATATGATCCTTATGATTGATGAAAGAAATGATTTGAACTTCTTTCTTTCACCTCTGCATTTTGCCCTTTGAGATCTAAAGATCATTATAAATTAAATCCATTATTATTATTTTATGATTGGAATAAATTAACTGGATAAAATGTGAAATCTCAGTTTCTTTTATCTGTAAGCTACATTAATCAAAATTACAACAAATAAAGGTTTTTAAAAGTTGACTTCATGTGTAGTTCATCTATTTGATAATAATTTTCACTTTCTGAAATGAAGGAAAAAAAATATTTATATTTTTTATGATAGAAACATTTTTAAAAATGCACTCCTGGTAACCCCCCCCCCCACCCCCCCCCCCCCGCCCCGTCTATTTTAATAGTGAAAATACCAAATATGCCTTAATATGTGTTAATACACACAATGGAAACCATCTACTGCAGAAACATCCGCAGTCTTATCTCCGCTTTTGGAGGTTCAGCCAATCAGCATCAAGGAAAAGAAAGGGTGCTTCTGTATTGGCTGTCTGGCAAAGGTACACAGTAAAAAAGTCAGTGTTGAATTAACACCCAAAAGTGTCTATATGTGTCCAAGTCAGCTGGTGTTAAATTCAACAATACAGTGTGTCACATTAACTTTTACAACGGTGCTGGTGTTAAAATATATTAAAAGTAACACCAGTGTAGTGTTGATCACAAAACATAATGTGGTGTTAAAAAAGTAGATAATTGACCCACAAGGTGTCAATATCAATCAAATCCAGTGGAAAATATCCAAAACAATACACAGAAATGTTTAACTTTTCTTAAACCCATTTCAGTATTATAGACCAATGTTAATTTAACAAAAAAATGGGTGTCAATGTTTTAACACTTTCAAAAGTGTTACTTTAACACCTGCTAACTTGGACACATATAGACACTTTTGGGTGTTAATTCAACACTGGCATTTTTACTGTGTAGATTTCCTGTTTTTATTTTCAAATATTTTAAATAGATTAAATGAAAAAATCTGTGACTATGTAGATTTTCTGCAAATAATTTGGATTGTGGGTCCACCTTATACATAATGCAAAATAAAACATTTACTGAAATTATGGCTGTAGAAGAAAATACCTTCATCTGTTTTAGAAGTTTTACAAGTGATTTTTGATTTACCAAAATATAAACAGCCTGGAAGTTCCTGATAGGTGGAGACTGTTTACAGCTGCTGAATCCTCCGTTATGATGTCATAAGTGTGTCCAGTGATGTCACAAAGCCATCAGTTACCTGTGATTAGAGTTTTGAGTGAACAATCTTCACTAGAGTGAACAGAGCACGGTCTAAAAGGACTTTGTTTGGTTTGTCTGACTGGAAGATTCAGGAGAAAACAATTTCAGTATCAAGAGATCTAGTTGATAAAAATATTTTAGACGCTACCAGAGACATGACAGATCTGAAAAGAGATTTTGAAGAGAAGAAAGAAATGTTTGACATGGAGCTAAATCCAAAGATTCAGGAGAAAATGGCGGCTCTTCAAGAGGAACATTCAGATCAGAAAGCCTTGGAAACGAGGAAAAATCTGGATCGAGAGAAAAAGGAAATGGAAGAAGGCAAGACAAAAGAATGCCAGAAAGTTCAAGAACAATTTGAATTTGTTGCAGCAATGGAAGATCTGGAAAATGAGAGGAAAAGACTTAAGAAGAAGTACGACTTTCTTAAGAAGATAAAGGAAAAACAAAATGAGAAAGAGCAAAATATCAACAAAATGGAGCGCGACATGGAAGAACTGGTACCAAATTTAGATAACGACACAGAAATTATTCTTTTGCAAGTGAAAGCACTTACAAAGGAGTGGGAGCGCTTAAAGAAGAGGGACATAAAACTGTTGACCAAAGAAATCAAACTGACAAAGTCTAAGATGGGAGGGGAGATGGAGAAACAAGAAATACAAGAAGAGATAGCAACTTTATATAACGTATCCCAAAACCTGCATAAAATTACAGTGAAGCTGGACGAGCGGCAAGAGATAATACAAAAAATGCAGAAAAAGATCAAGGAGGAAAAAGAGAAGCTGGCGAGAGAAAAAGAAAGTTTCCAACTGGAGTGTAGATTGTCAGTCGATGAGTGGAGAAATCTGCGGGAGAAGGAGAAGCACGCGAGGAAGAAGATAGAAAAACTCACAACGTGCAAAAATGTCCTAACGACGGAGCAAAAACTTCTGCAGAAAGAGAAAAGGGGTGAATGCAGTAAAACCCAAAATCTAGATGCTATTTTTAAGCAACAGGATCTCTGGGAAATGGAACAAGCGACTCAACTGGAGAAAGACAAAAAAGAATCGAAGGCACAGATTAGAGAGCTAGAGCAAGAGCGCAGGTTTGTAGATTTTGAAAGAAAATATCAAGAGGAGTGGAAAGAAAGCTCTACAGTCCTCCAGGGAATCATGGAAGCACTGCAGAACTTGATGGTTGATCTGGAGAAGAGGAAAGAAGCCGAAC
Organism: Poecilia reticulata; assembly: GCF_904066995.2. Taxonomy (NCBI): domain Eukaryota; kingdom Metazoa; phylum Chordata; class Actinopteri; order Cyprinodontiformes; family Poeciliidae; genus Poecilia; species Poecilia reticulata. Next base: position 3,327,368 of record NC_088852.1, on the reverse strand, counting down.
GGGAGAGAAAAATCCCAAAGCCTGCAGAAAAAAGCTCATTCCAGATGAAAAAGAAAAGCAAAAAAGACGGCTTCTGTTCTTCCTCTGGAAAGCCGAAGTGTGAAACAGAAGGTTCGTTTGAAAGAAAAACAGGAGAGACAAGAACAAATCAGGAAAAAGAGACGACGATGAAGGGCATTTGGGTACAGATGTGCAATTTGTTCCTAAAGAGAAAAAGGCCATGAAAAGCAGCCAGAGGACAGGAGCAGGAAGTCCTCACTGAGAGCATCTGTGAAGAACCCGTCAGAGGCTGACTCAGGGAAAACCTGCAACCAGAAAGGCCACAAAAAGGAGAACAGGTCTCTGAGCCTCAGACAGATGAGATGAATGAGATCTGTTTGAATTAAACATAAGATGAATAATGAGAAGATAATTCAGATCTAAATTATACATAACACACTTCAGGCCAGATTCCTTTGATTTGACAAAACTGATCACAAGGAATTGGTCATTAAGTTGCATTTAAAGGGAACTCAATCTTCTTCCATTTGCTTTTAAAACATCAGAATAATTAAAACACACACCTATCTGTTTTTACGCTATAAGTTAATGTTTTTTATGTCAATCCTAAAACCTCCTGATTGTTGAGTCACAATCAACAGGTTGCAGAAGTAGCCATTACCTACTAACCATACCTGGCAACCCAAGGTGAGCTCCAGCACGTTTGGTCAGCTTGTACGTGCTGTGCAATGGCTGCTGGAAAAGACAAGTGTTTTGTTGTCGACTTACCATCCAGAAACTGGTTGCTGTTTTCTTGTTGGTTGGACAGGAGGCTCCACTTCTGCTTTTCAAAGATGTACAGTTGTACAATTGCACATTAGTACTGACCAGACTGAAGTGCCAAGTTAGCATAACAGGTCGCATTTAAAACTTTTTCCCTATGCGGACCTACCAATATACCAACCTTAACTGTCTAACTAATACTTGTTGTCTTTGGGTTTTCACCATGTACGATGGTTTGTCCCTAAAAAAACTTTAGACCAGGATTCATCATATTTTTCAGATTCTCTGTCTGTCTGTCTGTCTGTCTCTATCTCTCTCTCTCTCTTTCTCTCTCTCTCTCTCTCTCTCTCTCTCTCTCTCTCTCTCTCTCTCTCTCTCTCTCTCTCTCTATATATATATATATATATATATATATATATATATATATATATATATATATAATCCTCTCCTTGGGCTGCCACCTTATCGTGGTGGAGGGGTTTGAGTGTCCCAATGATCCTAGGAGCTATGCTGTCTGGGGCTTTATGCCCCTGGTAGGGTCACCCAAGGCAGCCAGGTCCTAGGTGAGGAACCAGACAAAGCGCAGCCCGAACACCCCTTATGATGGACACATGCTTTGGACTTGGTTTTCCCTCGCCCGGACGCGGGTCACAGGGGCCCCACTCTGGAGCCAGGCCTGGAGGTGGAGCATGATGGCGAGCGCCTGGTGGCCGGGCTTTTACCCATGGAGCCCGGCCGGGCTCAGCCCGAAGAGGAGACGTGGGTCCCCCTTCCGATGGGCTCACCACCTGTCGGAGGGGCCAAAGGGGTCGGGTGCATTGTGCTATGGGCGGCAGCCGAGGGAGGGGACCCTGGCGGTCTGATCCTCGGCTGCAGAAGCTGGCTCTTGGGACGTGGAACGTCACCTCTCTGGTGGGAAGGAACCGGAGCTAGTGTGCGAGGCTGAGAGGTTCCGGCTAGAAATAGTCGGCCTCACCTCGACAATGGCTCTGGTTCTGGAACAAGTCTCCTTGAGAGGGGCTGGACGTACTTCCACTCTGGAGTTGCCCACGGTGAGAGGCGCCGGGCTGGAGTGGGCATACTTGTTGCCCCCCATTTGGGCGCCTGTACGTTGGGGTTCACCCCGGTGAACGAGAGGGTGGCCTCCCTCCGCCTACGGGTGGGGGGACGGGTTCTGACTGTTGTTTGTGCTTACGGGCCAAACGGCAGTTCAGATTACCCACCCTTCTTGGAGTCCTTAGAGGGGGTACTGGAGAGTGCCCCTCATGGGGACTCCCTTGTTCTACTGGGGGACTTCCACGCTCACGTGGGCAATGACGGTGAAACCTGGAGAGGCGTGGTTGGGAGGAACGGCCCCCCCCGATCTGAACTCGAGTGGTGTTCTGTTGTTGGACTTCTGTGCTTGTCACGGATTGTCCATCACGAACACCATGTTCAAGCATAAGGGTGTCCATATGTGCACTTGGCACCAGGACGCCCTAGGCCGCAGTTCGATGATTGACTTTGTCATCGTCTCATCGTCTCATCGGATTTGCAGCCGTATGTCTTGGACACTCGGGTGAAGAGAGGTGCGGAGCTGTCCACTGACCACTACCTGGTGGTGTGTGTATATATATATATATATATATATATATATATATATATATATATATATATATATATATATATATATATATAGTAAAAATGTACAGCAAAATTTGGTTTATTTAGTCTTTCATAGAAAAAACAAATGTTTCAGTCATGCATTCACCATGCTGTTTATACATTTATAAATGTCTTAGCTCCAAACTAAATATTTAATTTGCAAATTAAATTTTTAGTTTATCTAAACGCTGTCTGCATTAAAGTGTCACCAGATGACCTTGAACCCATTTCAGCAGGACAAATCAATGTGAGCAGATGCCATTGCTTTTTTCACCTGAACAGACAAAACTAAAGTGATGGACTCAGATCTGACCCTTCAGAGACAAATAAAGACGGTTGCAAAGTCGGCCTTCCATCACCTGAAGAACATTTCCAGGATTAAAACAATAAAAAAATCCCCTTAAAGATCTTGAGAAACTAATCCATGTTTCTCTTTAGTTGCATTGATAATTTCAACTGTCAGGGATATTTTTAATTCTAAGGGGTTAAAGGTCAGACCTCAAACTAATGCTAAGCCAAATTTTGTGGAGTTATCCATGGGAAGATGTTTCATTTTTCTAACTGTAGTTTTGTTTCTCTTCCTGATGACCTCTGAGCATCTACGTTCTCTTTGACCGTCTCTGATCTGACATAAGCCCAATCAGCTCTTTTGTCCTCCAAAGACATGTCTACAAAATGTCCCTTTGTCCTGAAGACGATTGTTTTGACGTATTATTCACAGCTCCTATTTTTAGGGTTGGGTCTCTGGCCTTAAAAGGCAGCCGAGTCCTTACAGTATGTGCACTCACACAAGCAGAGAGCCAGTATCCACTGTCAGTGTGCATTAAAGACACGCCGTCCCATCCTGTGGTCGGCCTCGCCGCGGGGCAGTGAGCCTCAGTGTGACGAAAGCACCAAAAAAACAAACACAAGGGGGAAAAAAAAACAGAAAACAAAGGGCAGGCTTATGTAAATGATGCACAGGCCCAGAGGACGAGATGCACGTTCATCCATCTGAGCACACTTTAAATACACGACTTCATAACGTGGTCTTTACCACAGAGTCACCGCTGCAGCTTGAGGCATCAACAGCACCAGTCTGCTCCTGAATTCCTCTCACAGTGACTTCACCTTTTCTTCATGCCAGTTTGACAGAAATAACTTGTATTAGCAGAGTGTTGAATCACTGTGAGCATCATCCAGGGTGACGCTCCTGCATCTCATCACGTTATCAGCGGGTCTTTATGGTCTCAGATTTGACAGAAATAGGTTTTGGTCCAGTTTGTTTTATTTTTTAGCTAAAATGGGAAATTGTTTTTTCACTGCATTGATTTATTCTGTGTATCTATTTCATAATTGAAAAAACATTAATTTTTATGTATTGTTTGCAGATATTGCAATTTTTGGGATGGAAGGAGGACTGACATGCAGCCAAGTGAGGCTGGCAGGCAGGTAAAGATGTCTAAACTCTAATTAGTGTAGAAATAACAGCCAAAAGAAAAAAAACATCTACATATGGGGGATGACTAAGCTAAATAAATAAATATATGATTGCATATTTAGTTTTCTATTGTTGAAATATTTCTTCTAGAGGCAAGAAATGCTGATCTATTTGCCCTTCTATGTATTTTGATGAGAGGGTGACTTGGAAAATAAAATGATCAATGTACAGGTCGTTCTAAAAAAATTTGCATATTGTGATAAAGTTAATTATTTTCCATAATGTAATGATAAAAATTAAACTGTCATATTTTAGATTCATTGCACACCAACTGAAATATTTCAGGTCTTTTATTGTTTTAATACTGATGATTTTGGCTACAGCTCATGAAAACCCAAAATTCCCATCTCAAAAAATTAGCATATCATGAAACGTTTCTCTGAACGAGCAGTTAGCCTCATCATCTGAATCAACAAAGTAACTCTAAACATCTGCAAAAGATTCCTGAGGCTTTTAAAAACTCCCAGCCTGGTTCATTACTCAAAACCGCAACCATGGGTCAGACTGCTGACCTGACTGCTGTCCAGAAGGCCATCATTGACGCCCTCAAGCAAGAGGTGAGACACAGAAAGACATTTCTGAACCAATAGGCTGTTCCTAGAGTATCAAGGCACCTCAGTGGGAAGGAAAAAGTGTGGCAGAAAACGCTCCACAACGAGAAGAAGAGGTGACCGGATCCAGAGGAAGATTGTGGAGAAGAGCCGATTCCAGACCTTGGGGGAAGCAGTGGACTGAGTCTGGAGTAGAAACATCCCGAGCCACCGTGCACAGGCGTGTGCAGGAAATGGGCTACAGGTGCCGCATTCCCCAGGTCAAAGGTCAAGCCACCGTTGAACCTGAAACAACGGCAGTAGCGCCTGACCTGGGCTACAGAGAAGCAGCACTGGACTGGTGCTCAGTGGTCCAAAGTACTTTTTTCGAATGAAAGCAAATTTTGCATGTCATTCAGAAATCAAGGTGCCAGAGTCTGGAGGAAGACTGGGGAGAAGGAAATGCCAAAAGGACAGAAGTCCAGTGTCCAGTACCCACAGGCAGTGATGGTCTGAGGAGCCACGTCAGCTGCTGGTGTTGGTCCACTGTGTTTTATCAAGGGCAGGTCAATGCAGCAGCTATCAGGAGGTTTTGAAGCCCTTCATGCTTCCATCTGCTGAAAAGCTTTATGGAGATGAAGATTTCATTTTTCAGCACAACCTGCTCACAGAGCCAAAACCACTGGTATTAATGACCATGGTATTACTGTTGGCCTGCCAACTCTCCTGACCTGAACCCCATAGAGAATCTGTGGGATATTGTGAAGAGAAAGTTGAGAGACTATAACACCTCAGCAGTGCCACAGGCTGATTGCCTCCATGCCGCACTGAAGGCTGCAGAAGGATTCCTAACCAAGTGTTGAGTGCATAATTGAACATAATTATTTGAAGGTGGACTTTTTTGGTATTAAAACACATTTCTTTTATTGGTCGGATGAAATATGCAAATTTTTTGAGACGGGCATTTTGGGTTTTCATGAGCTGTTTGCCAAAATCATCAGTATTAAAACAATAAAAGACCTGAAATATTTCAAATGGTGTGCAATGAATCTAAAATATATGACAGTTTAATTTTTATCATTACATTATGAAAAATAATGAACTTTATCACAATATGCTAATTTTTTGAGAAGGACCTGTATATAAAAACAAAAGCATGTAAAACTGTGAAACAGGCACAGAAATATATATTTTCTATATTTAAAATGTATATTTATGCTTCATTTTGGTCACTTTAGCGGTTTTACTTTTGCATTCCTTTGGCGTAATTCCACATGCAGTCACTAGAGGGCGCCGACCGCGCCGGTGGAGTACAGTTTGCTTCTTTGTGAAATGCTAACGGAAGCGCTAAGTGTTTTCATCTATTCTGGTCAGTAAAAACTCCTCAAAAACTTAAACATTGATATATTTTGAAAGATAAAACTGTTATTGGTTGAACAATGCGTCAAATGAAACGGTTTATGAAGAAAATACCCCAGATAATGCGAGATATTCTGTGTGCTATGCCATGCTAATGCTAACGGAGATTATGTATTAAATAAAGTCAAATTCGACAAAAATTACTACATTTATTGTGTAACTTTATTTATTATTACTTTTAAAATACGAATTTCACACCACAAAACAATTCTAAATACTTTTTTTGTTTTTGTATAAACACTTTTTGGTGCTTTAATACATAAAGCAGAATCTTTACTGTAAAGAAATGTAGTGATAAGGAGAAAATGTATAAAAACAAATAAGCCAGAATTGAACTGTACACAAAAATATTACTGGTGTTTTTGCTATTAATCAGACGCTAATTTAATTAGGATTAAATTGAGCATTCCATTCACCATTAGTGTACACTATTCAATCTCAGCGTATTGATTATTTTATTAATGCTGCTATTGATTAAAATGTAATTTTGACATATAACACTATGGGTTTTCATCCCATAGTGTTTCCACTGTCCTGTACTGTCCCGGAAGCTTTTATCTTCTGTTTCATAAATAAAAATAATTTAAAAAAATTATTTATTTATTTTGTTCTCCGCTGCAACAACAGATTTATTTGAAAACACTTGTTTTATGTGACTAAGTCCAATAAATTACAATAAATGCTTTTCGTGTCCACTGTAGGAAGATTTTAAATTGTCTGTAATGTTTTTGGCCTAATTAAAAATAAACAGCCTCTCTCCTGTCCTGGGGCTTGTATCATTCCTCAATTATAGTTCAGGACACAAAAAATAATTCCAATGGTCTCTAAATGAAATAAAAACTGGAATTTAGAAGATGAACTTGATTTAATTAAGTGAGTTCTACACTTTTTGTTTAGCTACACCTGATTGGACTGAACTGAAATTACATCGAACTTTATTAAACATAGTAAACTGTGGACTAAGTTGGCTATTTTTCTTATTCTCCCATTGCACAATATAAACAAAAGTGCATTTTCTTGTGTACAGTTTGTATAAACTGCCCCCTGCTGGCCATAATAACAAAAGCAGGACTAATGTGTTTAAATAATTTGCTTCATTTTTAAAGTATTATACAATTATCTTTTTACATTTTTGTTATCCCAAGCTCAGTTTTTTTATCAGTATGGTTTAACATTTGGGAAATTTTAGGTATATTTCAAAATGAAAGTTGTCTAGTTTCAGTTTTTTTTAAATTTAGTGTGAAACTCCTGACCTCTAAGCTGCAGAAACACGTGCCGCTTCATCCAGAAATGGCTCACCTGCCTCCTTGAGTTTCATTTTCCACTGGAGCGTTCCAACTCTTCCGTCGACGCATTCAGGCGAAGAGAGGATGAACCGAGCCAGACGGGTTCCTCCAACACAAAACACCAGACAGCAAAGCAACAAGCGGTCAACCCGATTGGGTTTCAGGTCTTCCTGAGTCTGCAGCCATATGGACTCCCAGCAGGAAGCCCAGGTGGCTCCCAAAGAAGCAGGAAGCTTTATTTCTCCTCTTTGTGCTGCCTCCTGTTCATTAGCTTCTTACTGACCAAACATAAACTCATTATCAGTTTTAAAAATTAAGACATTTGGACACAAAGAAGCTCTAAGTATTTAATTTGAAGTCAGGAGCTCCTCCCAGACTCTGCTTTGTTCTCCTTTTGTATCGCATGATCTTATGCATTTTTAACATCCTCACTTTCCTGAGCAGACAGTCGGCTGTATAAGAGTCTGTAAAGGGAGATGGAGCGCTATTATCGAAATATCAGCCGCTAAAGAGCCTCAGGTAGCCAATGGAGACCAAAGCAGAGCGGAAACGGGGGGAATCTTTCCAGCGGGGTGGAGTCATTTCTCTGATCATTAAAACGTCATGATGTGCTCTAACAAAAACTTATGCAACTGAAACCAGATCTGATTTTTATATCTTCACTTAAGTTAGGGGTGGACGACATAGACTTAAAATTTTATCACAATATTTTGTGGTTCTATTGTGATAACGATAAAAGTGACGATAGGGTCTATTTATTCCTTTTTTAGGTAACTGTGTGGCTTTGACTGCATGACACAACAAATGAGAAAGTGTCATTATTAATCCATAAAGTCCTGTAATGGTTATTGAGTGTAGTTTAAGAATATATCTGATAATACATTTATGTGTTACTGCTTATTTCTTTGATTCTTCAATTCTGTATTGACACTGATAATTTCTTTGACACTAAACTTTTACTTTGAACCAATTTTGCGATAATTATTGAAATGGTTAAATTAAAAAACAAATGTACTTTTTACTCAGCTCCAACCAACGGCGTCCATATTAAAACAGTTCTGCAGATAAAAGTGGAGAAAATTTTATCCAAACTATTCTTAATTAAAAAAAACTTTTTATAATTGGAATTGATTTGTTTATGCTAATAGGCGACATAAAATAATAAAGTTATAACTTCTTCTACGTCTTTCCAGGAAATTCTGTTGTGTGTTGAAGAAAGCAACTTTTGGCCTTTGAATTATAAAATAATCTGATCTGTTCTTTGGATTTAAGGAACCGAAAGCGGGGAAAGGAGAACACTACACAGTTCATGCAGCTACAACAACTCATCGCTCAAACAGGAAGTTAACAGCCAAAGCGACGCCTGTTGTTTGTGAGCATAAAGTTAATCTGGTAAGAAAATCTATTTTTCTGTTCTCCGTCAGTAGAAAACAACTGCTAATGTCAATCAGTAGCTGGTTGATCTAATCTCAATTAGCTTTCTCTGTTTTATATGCTATAATTAGCTTTAACTGTTTTTTTCTGAGTTTCTGAGCTAAATGACTGCAGCTTTTTTTGGGCCAAAACACACATTTAAACTTGTTTGGTTTATGTGGACTTAATGACTGTCCTTGGGATTTTGATTTTACGTTGCTGTTCAGTGAAATTATAGAAAGCAAAAGTGAGACTTAAATAATCCCTGCAGGTCTGTTCAGACAGATATATTCTGGGGAAAAAGCAGCAGCGTCTTTTTGAATTCTGCCTGAATTTGTCTCAAATTACCATCTTTGTTACAAGTGGTTGCAAAATGGTAAGCACTAAGTCTGTAACAATAATCAATAAATTAATTAATTAATCGCATGAGAAATTAATATCAACTCAATAATTTTTCTCTTTTTACCAAAAACTGGATGATAAAAGTCTTAAGTCTGGTCCTCTAGTCTCATTTTTTATGGACAATTTTGTTAATTTTATTTGTTGTTTCTGTTGTTTATGTATTTTGGATATTCATAGAATGTCTTGCGCTTCCAGTGTTAAATGTTCATTAGAGTTTAAAGTTGAAGAATGTGTTCTTGCATTATTTTACTTAAAAATTGTCTCAATTGGGGCAATTTATCGTCCAGGAACATTTATCCCGACAAAACCGTGGGAGCACTTTTAGACGTCCTTGTAGAATGCCAGTTTACTAGGTCTCCTTTTTGCATAAATCACCAAATAAATCTTCAGTTCATGAAGTAAAAATAAAGCAGGGATCAGTACATCAGAGCGATGACTCTTACAGTTAATGTGAGAGTAAAACTGAAGTATGGAGAACAAAACCAGCCTCATTAAAATGTAATGGAGAGCTGTTTGTTGGTGCTTTAATCTGTCTATAATTAGCATGTCTGCCAGCAGCAGCTTATCACTTGTTCCTGCATGTGATTTTCACATGTCTGCTGCTCTGGCCAGGTCTCAACACGCCACCTGTCCACCGATGGTCATGTTCGGACCGTCCCCCTCGAAACATCTT